>NC_041019.1:28195876-28495876 GCF_004193775.1 Glycine soja
TCTAAGTGCTTATGTTTTAACAAAATTTAGCCAATCTTTTAAAACTCAGTAAAGCTAAGCACTAACACATATGGTTCAACTGATTTCTGATACCATCTATTGTTGATATCAGCAGAAAGGGAAGCAAGGGAAAGGGTAATTGATTCATTGCACCAAGAGGCAACAATGAGGATGGACCGATTTGCTCTTACTTTGAACAGGAGTCAAGAACTTCCCCGATTGCTAGCCAAGGCCAAAGCAGTGGCGGACACCTACTCCGCCCCCGAGGAGATTCACGGACTTCTCAGCTATTGTCAGCATATGATAGACTTAATGGACCATATGATTAGAAACCGCTAGGAAGTTTGTATTGTCGCTCAGATCTTGACTAGTTATAACTTTTTGAATAAAATGAGTTTATCCCACGTTTTTACTCCAAAAATCAGTGCGAATTAAGTCACTCCCACATTTTATCTCTAGCATGCATTGTATGTTGGTCTCGTCCTTTGTCACGGGAAGCCGGAAGGTCCATATCACCTTATTAATTGTACACATGGGGCACTGCGCCCCCAAATGCGCAAGTAAGAAGATGAAATTCTGATACCAATGACAGATGTCGTACCGGATGTCACGACATCACGCTTCAGAACATGCAGATTATATTTGACAGTATGAACAGAATAAGTTAGCAAATAACACAAGAGAATTGTTAACCCAGTTCGGTGCAACGTCACCTACATCTGGGGGCTACCAAGCCAGGGAGGAAATCCACTAAAATAGTGTTAGTTCGAAGATCTAACAGCCACTGTTTACAACCTTCTCACCTAACCACTACCCGTGCAACCTCTACCTAAGAGCCACTCTTAGATATGAGAACCCCTCTCACTCCCTCTCAATCACTCTCCCGTGTTTACAAATAAATCAAAGACACACCAGAGATTGCTCTCTGAACAAAAGAGATCAACTCTACACACTCAGGTCCAACACTTGATGTTAGGATAACATCAAGGTGGCTCACAAAACACTCAAGTCCCAAAACTCACAAAATAACTCTTCAATCCCGGACTTGGTAGAAAACTCGTGCAGCCTTCATGTTTATATAGCAGTGTACGTATCTGGGCTGCAACAACTTGCGCTGGATAAGATCTATCATTCTCCTGAAAATCTGCACTTAAAGATCTAAAAGATAAAGTTTGATCTTTTAGTTTTTATCTTTAATCTTTAATCCCTGAACGAACTATTCAAGTTTGTAATTCGAACTTTAATTATCTTTTAATTCGTTCCTAAAGATAGATCGCCAAATCTGTTGCTAACTGCACATTAATCTGTTAAAGATATAACAGATTTATGTGTCCAGTATTTTCGGGCAGGATGTCCTGGACATTGTATCCGACATCGTGGATCCTGCAGCTTCAATACTTCATTTGACATTTTATCTTGCCTTGTGCATTGTGCAGCCCGATCTGATTCCTTGACGTAATGTTGATCATCATGTGCAGCAACTCCAGCTTTCCTTCATTGTCTAAGTGCTTATGTTTTAACAAAATTTTAGCCAATCTTTTAAAACTCAGTAAAGCTAAGCACTAACAATCTCCCCCTTTGGCAAATTTTGTCTAAAACATACTTAGACACTTCCTGAGCAGGTACGAGCAGTTATGCAAGTGGGATCAGCAACTTTCATTATCAGAGTAATCAAGCACAACGGTATCTGTAGTGGCGACAACAAAATTCTGCAAGTTGCAAGTCGTTTCCAGGATGTCACGACATCTCATGTGACATCAGCTTTCTGCTCCCCCTGTCTCCATGCTCTTACTGCAGCATCTTCTATCAGCTACTAGTAGTTACAGTAGCTTACATCAGTCATCATCAGCAGCAGCAGTCTCCCCCTCAAAATCATATACATACAACTCCCCCTCAAAATCATGAATCATGCATACATCGTATCCTACTACTCAAAATCATAAATCATGCATAATACTACTATTACTCCCCCTTTTTAGACAGAATTTGACAAAAGTAGAATGCATGCAAATATTACAGACCAATAGCAATCAATTGTTCAAAGGGACATGCCCCTATAGCTAGTAAAAAGCAAAAATAAAGGTCTGATGGTCATGGGGTGGCATCATCATCATCTGATTCTGTATCCTCTGCTGCATCTTCTTCTTCCTCAGCGGCTTCTTCTTCTTCCTCAGCTGCTTCTTCTTCTTCCTCAGCTGCTTCACCATTATCAATGCCACTGTCTGAGAGTCTTTTGATCAGGCGTTCCAGCTCCAGTTTCTTCTCTGTGGTGGCTTTGATGGTTGCTTCCAGCACCTTGCATGTGTCCTTGAGTTCAGCAATCAAAGCATCCTTGGACACAGCACCTGAAGCAGCAGCTTTCCCTGATGTCGAGACAATGTCTGGGACATGTGTCCCCTCAAACAGTTTGTAATGCAGGGACAGAGCCGATTCTCTCTTCATCACAGAGTCAATGTTGTTTAAAATATTGGGATGTTGACTCAACATAATGCCACACAATACAGTTGGGAAGGCAATGGGTAATTTGACAGCAAAAGATTCTGAATGCTTAACAGTTTGGTCAAAAATATAGTTTCCAAAATTAAATTTGGACTTGGTTCCAACAGCATACAGAAATTTACCCAAACCTGTGGCAACAGTGGAAGTATGATTGGTGGGTACCCAGTTTGCAGCGCCAATCCTATGCAGGATTGCATACTTCACACTTAGCTTCCCTGCAGAAAGCTTCCCTTTCTTTGGCCAATGCTGGACTTGTTTGGCAGTGATTTCCTTGGCAATTTGATGCTCAGAAACAGCAATATCCACCACTCCTTCAGTTGGTCTGCCCAGGTATTTGTTGATTACAGCAGGGGAGAATCTCACACATTTTCCTCTGACAAACACTTTCTGATAATCATCACTCTTTCTGTTTGTTATGTCAGAGGGAATGTTGACAATGAATTCCCTGACTAGGCTTTCATAGCAATCTCCCAACTTGGTGACAGTTTTCAGCAGTCCAGCAGCCTTGATGAGGTCCATGATCTCCTTGCAATCCAAGGCATCTCTTCCCAGTTCTCTTTCAACAGCAAGTCTGCGTTGATATACAAATTTCCACCTTTCAACATTGCCAATGGAGTGGAATGAAATGTTGTCCAATGGTGCATCAGGGACATTTCCAGGCACCTTTTTCCCTGATTTCTTGGCCCTCTTGATGTCGAGAACATCTAGTTCGACATCATCATCAGAATCAGATGAGGAAATTTCTTTCCTCTTCTTGGAAGGGATTGAAACTTTGCTCCATCTGGATGTGGTAGGAGTGATTGGAGTGCTCTTCTTCTGTGCCATAGTTTTGATTCGTCCAGACCTAGTAATGGGGGTTCTTCCCTTTCTGCTTTGTAATCTTTCTGCAATGCCAGGTGCCAACTTGTTGGCAATGGGTTCCTCATCAGATTCTACTTCTTCTAGGTCAATGAGGTCACCTGGAGCAGGTTCTGGTGCCCTTGGTGCAGGGGTCTCCTCTGTGGCTTGATCCTCTTCCTCTGTTGATTCCTCTTTACTGGATGAAGAGAAGACTTCAGCATTTGGGGTGGAAGATGTTGGAACATCTTTATCAGCATTAGGGACAGAAGCATTTTTCAGAATGCTACTCACAATACTGCGGATCTTCTTATCCATCTCCGTGTCTACTTCCCTAGGACTTGTTGCAAGGCTAGGGTTTTCAGAAATCTTCACTCCCTGTTGTCTTTTGGGGACCAGTTTCTCAGGAATAGGGGCTTGACCAGGAATCATTTGTATGGGTTGGATATTGAATTCAGGTTGTTCCTGGTTTGATGGTGCTTTGGTGGATGATGGAGATGATGGTACAGAGGGTGAACCAGGAGATGAAGTTTCTTTTGGTGAGGTAGCCATGGAGAAGCAGAGCCTTTGGAGTGGTTTCGTGAATCTCTGAGAGGTGTTGGGGAATGCTGATGAAAACGAGATTACCACGAAAATATGAGTTTGAATGAGGAATGTAGAGGGTCGTGTGAAGCAACGGTCGAATTTGTTTTGGCCCAGTAGTGAACGCGCTATTAACGTTTGAGCACGTTCAGATAAAAGTAATTGCTATAAATCCTCTAGCAGACAAATGCCCAGCTTGCCCCTCAGTTTTTCAAACTGATTTGCATCCAATGCCTTTGTGAAAATATCTGCTATTTGTTCCTCAGTGTCAACATGCTTCAGTGTGATAACTTTATCATCAACAAGATCTCTAATATAGTGATGTCTAATGTCAATGTGCTTGGTTCTGCTGTGTTGAACAGGATTTTTAGAAATATTAATAGCACTCAAGTTGTCACAGTACAATGTCATGACATCTTGTTCGACATTGTACTCCTTCAGCATCTGCTTCATCCAAACTAGTTGTGAACAGCTGCTTCCTGCTGCAATATACTCTGCTTCAGCAGTAGATAGGGACACGCAGTTTTGCTTCTTGCTGAACCATGAAATAAGATTGTTTCCCAAATAGAAACATCCACCAGAAGTGCTTTTTCTGTCATCTGCACTTCCAGCCCAATCAGCATCACAGTACCCAACCAGCATTGAATCTGAACAATGACAGTACATAATCCCATAGTCACTGGTGCCATTTACATATTTCAGAATTCTCTTTACTTGATTCAAGTGACTTATCTTAGGATTGGCTTGATATCTTGCACAAACACCTACTGCATAGGTGATGTCAGGTCTGCTAGCTGTTAAATATAGTAAGCTCCCAATCATGCTTCTGTACAGACTTTGATCAACACTGGTGCCAGCTTCATCTTTTGACAGCTTCAAGTGAGTAGGTGCAGGTGTTCTTTTATGGCTGGCATTTTCCATCCCAAACTTCTTGACAATGTTCTTTGCATACTTGCTTTGTGAGAGGAATATGGAGTCTTCCATCTGCTTCACTTGGAGTCCCAGAAAATAAGTCAGCTCTCCAACAAGACTCATCTCAAATTCAGATTGCATCTGTTGGACAAAATGTCGAAGCATCTCATTCGACATCCCTCCAAACACAATGTCATCAACATATATCTGTGCTATCATCAAGTTTTCAGCATCTTGTTTGACAAAGAGAGTCTTGTCAATTCCTCCCTTCCTATACCCTTGCTGAGTAAGGAATTTTGTTAGCCTTTCATACCAAGCTCTTGGAGCTTGCTTCAATCCACAGAGAGCCTTCTTGAGCCTGTATACATGATCTGGATGAGTTGGATCTACAAATCCCTTTGGCTGCTCCACATAGACTTCTTCATTCAGGTATCCATTCAGAAACGCGCTCTTCACATCCATTTGGTACAGCTTGAATTTGAGGATGCAAGCTACACCAAGTAACAATCTGATGGACTCAAGTCTAGCAACAGGGGCGAAAGTTTCATCAAAGTCTACACCTTCAATCTGAGTGTAGCCTTGAGCAACAAGTCTGGCCTTGTTTCTGGTTATAACACCTTCTTCATTGGTTTTGTTCTTGAAGATCCACTTGGTGCCAATCACATTAGTTCCCTCGGGTCTAGGAACTAGCTCCCAAACTTCATTCCTTTTGAATTGCCCCAATTCTTCTTGCATAGCATTGATCCAGAACTCATCAGTCAGTGCCTCTTTCACATTCTTTGGCTCAGTTTTGGAGACAAAGCATGAATTGGAGACAATCTCAATCTCCCTTGATCTTGTAGTGACTCCTCTGTTTGGATCTCCTATAATCAGCTCCTTGGGGTGCATCTTCTGGATTTAATGGAGGGTCTCTTGTCAGGTTGATTGATGTTTGGTTCGTCTGTAGCAGAATCAGAGTTTTCTGCATTTTCTGCATTTTCTGCACTTTTAGCTGTGTCTGCATTATCTCCCGATGTTCTGACATCTTCTTCGACATCCTTCTTTCTTGCTGGAGTTAGATCATCAACAACCACATTGATGGATTCCATCACAGTTCTGGTTCTGGAATTGAATACTCTATATGCTCTGCTGTTTGTAGAGTATCCCAAGAATATTCCTGCATCACTTTGGGATCCATCTTTCTCCTTTGCTCTCTATCTGCCAAAATGTAACATGGACTTCCAAAGATGTGGAAGTGCTTGACAGTTGGCTTCCTCCCTTTCCAGATTTCATACAGTGTGGTTGGAGTCCCTCTTCTAAGTGTGACTCTGTTGTGAATATAGCATGCTGTGTTCATGGCTTCAGCCCAGAGATTATAGGGAAGTTCTTTGGCATGAAGCATGACCCTAGCAGCTTCCTGCAAAGTCCTGTTTTTCCTTTCAACTATGCCATTTTGTTGTGGTGTAATGGCTGCAGAGAACTCATGAGTGATGCCTTCAGATGTGCAGAATTCAGTAAACTTGCTGTTTTCAAACTCTCTGCCATGGTCACTCCTAATTCTCTTGATGACACAGTCTTTTTCTCTTTGAAGTCTTAGACTCAACTCTTTGAATACTTCAAAGGTGTCTGATTTCTCTCTGATAAAGTTGACCCAGGTAAATCTGGAGAAATCATCCACAACAACATAGGCATACCTCTTTCCTCCAAGGCTTTCAACTTGCATAGGCCCCATCAAGTCCATGTGAAGTAGTTCCAGCACCCTGGAAGTGGTCTGATGTTGAAGCTTCTGGTGGGACATCTTGACTTGCTTTCCAATCTGACATTCACCACAGATTCTGCCTTCTTCTATTTTCAGATTGGGAATGCCTCTAACAGCACCTTTGTCAATGATTTTCTTCATGCCTCTTAAGTGCAGATGTCCAAATCTTTGATGCCATATTTTGACTTCATCTTCTTTGGAGAATAGACATGTGGAGGAGTAACTGGTTTCTTGAGGTGTCCATAGGTAACAGTTGTCCTTTGATCTGCTGCCCTTCATTAGGACTTCACTCTTCTCATTTGTCACCAAGCATTCTGACTTTGTGAAGTTTACATTGAATCCTTCATCACACACTGACTGATGCTGATCAAGTTCGCAGTCAGTCCCTTCACCAGCAGTACTTTGTTCAGACTAGGAAGTCCATCATGGACTAGCTTTCCCATTCCAGTGATCTTTCCTTTAGAGCCATCTCCAAATGTCACATAGCTAGTGGAGCAAGGTTCAATGTTCACCAGGAATTCTTTAACTCCTGTCATGTGTCTGGAACAGCCGCTATCTAGGTACCAATCTTCCTTAGCTGATGCTCTAAGTGAAGTATGAACAACAAGACTAACAGTCTTGTGTTTCGGAACCCACATCATCTTCCTTCCGCTGCTGCTACCTTGAGTTCCATGATGTGGATGGCCATGTAAATGATAGCAAAAGGGCTTTATGTGACCATACTTGCCACAGTAGTGACACCTCCACTTCTTTCTTTTGCTCTTTTTCTGCTGCGTTCCATGATGTCGAGACCGATGTTGTGACATCGTGGCTCCAGTGCTGTTTTTGGCAGGAACAAATTCTGTCATGGTCGGTCTGCCAGCAGATTTATGATTAAATCCAAGTCCTCTCTGGTTTCCAACATTCTTCCCAAGCTGTAGCACCTCATCAAGCAAATCTGAGCCTTTATTCAGCATCTTTATTGATTTTGTCATGTTTTCCAGTTTAGAGTTCAGAAAACCAATTTCTCCTTTAAGTTCAGAGATTTCTTCTTCATGTGCCTCCTTCTCAGCCTCCAGATTTGCAATGACCTTCTTCAGTTGTGCTTCTTGCTGAAGAATCTTCTCACTTTTGATGCATAGTTTTCTATAGGATATAGCAAGCTCATCAAAAGTGATTTCAATATTACTTGAATCTTCGTCAGATTCAAATCTCCCAGTGAGTGCATTCACATCTCTGTCAGAATCACTTTCTTGTTCACTCTCTGTATCATCAGACCGACATACAGAAAGTCCTTTCCTCTGCTTCTTGAGATGGGTGGGACATTCAGTTTTGATGTGCCCATAGCCTTCACACCCATGGCATTGAATTTCTTTGCTGTGACTGGGCTTTTCATCTGACTTTTTGTGGTGTTCACTACCTTTCCTGATGTCGAAAGGGATGTTCCGGACATGTGGTTTCTGCCTCCTGTCCATTCTGTTCAGCACTTTGTTGAACTGTTTTCCAAGAAGCACAACTGCGTTAGTCAGACCTTCATCAGTATCCAGGTCATACTCATCTTCTTCTCCTTCATCATTGGACACGAACGCCAGGTTCTTGCTCTTCTTTTCAGTCCTATCCGAGAGTCCTAGCTCAAAGGTTTGAAGGGAACCAATGAGTTCATCAACTCTCATGTTGCAAATGTCTTGGGCCTCCTCTATTGCAGTGACTTTCATGTCAAATCTCTTAGGCAAAGATCTGAGGATCTTTCTCACCAGCTTTTCATCTGTCATCCTTTCCCCCAAGGCAGTGCAAGCATTGGCAATTTCAAGAATGTTCATGTGAAAGTCATGAATACACTCTTCCTCCTTCATCTTCAGACTTTCGAATTTTGTAGCCAATAGTTGCAATCTGGACATCTTCACTTTGGAGGTTCCTTCATGAGTGGTTTTCAGGATCTCCCATGCATCCTTGGCCACTGTGCATGTGTTGATCAGTCTGAAGATATTCTTGTCAACTCCATTGAATAGGGCATTCAAGGCTTTGGAGTTTCCAAGTGCCAATTCGTCTTCTTCTTTTGTCCAGTCTTCTTCTGGCTTCAATTCATCAGTGGGCTTTCCTTCTGTGTCCAGCATCTTGGGATGTTCCCAGCCTTTGATGACAGCTTTCCAGGTTCTGCTATCTAGTGATTTGAGGAAGGCCACCATCCTTGCTTTCCAGTATTCATAGTTGGTTCCATCCAGAATTGGTGGTCTGTTCACTAGTCCTCCTTCTTTCTCCATGTTCATCAGAATTTATCTCCCTAGATCTCACTCAGTGATTTCGAGTGCCCGCTCTGATACCAATTGAAATTCTGATACCAATGACAGATGTCGTACCGGATGTCACGACATCACGCTTCAGAACATGCAGATTATATTTGACAGTATGAACAGAATAAGCAAGCAAATAACACAAGAGAATTGTTAACCCAGTTCGGTGCAACGTCACCTACATCTGGGGGCTACCAAGCCAGGGAGGAAATCCACTAAAATAGTGTTAGTTCGAAGATCTAACAGCCACTGTTTACAACCTTCTCACCTAACTACTACCCGTGCAACCTCTACCTAAGAGCCACTCTTAGATATGAGAACCCCTCTCACTCCCTCTCAATCACTCTCCCGTGTTTACAAATAAATCAAAGACACACCAGAGATTGCTCTCTGAACAAAAGAGATCAACTCTACACACTCAGGTCCAACACTTGATGTTAGGATAACATCAAGGTGGCTCACAAAACACTCAAGTCCCAAAACTCACAAAATAACTCTTCAATCCCGGACTTGGTAGAAAACTCGTGCAGCCTTCATGTTTATATAGCAGTGTACGTATCTGGGCTGCAACAACTTGCGCTGGATAAGATCTATCATTCTCCTGAAAATCTGCACTTAAAGATCTAAAAGATAAAGTTTGATCTTTTAGTTTTTATCTTTAATCTTTAATCCCTGAACGAACTATTCAAGTTTGTAATTCGAACTTTAATTATCTTTTAATTCGTTCCTAAAGATAGATCGCCAAATCTGTTGCTAACTGCACATTAATCTGTTAAAGATATAACAGATTTATGTGTCCAGTATTTTCGGGCAGGATGTCCTGGACATTGTATCCGACATCGTGGATCCTGCAGCTTCAATACTTCATTTGACATTTTATCTTGCCTTGTGCATTGTGCAGCCCGATCTGATTCCTTGACGTAATGTTGAACATCATGTGCAGCAACTCCAGCTTTCCTTCATTGTCTAAGTGCTTATGTTTTAACAAAATTTTAGCCAATCTTTTAAAACTCAGTAAAGCTAAGCACTAACACATATGGTTCAACTGATTTCTGATACCATCTATTGTTTGCAGGGATCGCACCCACAAAGACACCCACTGGACCTGAAGAAGTCCAACAGGGCCCTGGGGTTTCCAGCTCTGGTTATGGGCCTCTATCAGTCCTACAGGGTGCCCGTACCCCCCCGGCAAGGTCACGTCATCATAGGTAAGTATGCACATCGCTCAACTGATTTTTGATTTCATCTATTGTTTGCAGGGATCGCGCCTGCAAGACACCCAGTGGACCCGAAGAAGTCCAACAGGGTCTTGGAGTTGCCAGCTCTAAATATGGGTCTCTGTCAGTTCTAGGGAGTGTCTGTCGCCCCCAGCAAAGTCATCAGACCCCCCTACCAATCGAGCTTTCATCAAGAAGTACTGCACCCCCAGGCAGGCGCAGGGCGAAGCACCACAGCAGCATTGGGATGGCCGGTAGCGGGCAATAGACACACCGCCACCACCTCTAAAGTTCACCTAAGCTCATCCATAAAAAGGTTAGAGCGTTGCCTACGACACATGGCCGACCAATAGGCAACCAAGTCCAAAGCCAAAGGTAAGCAAAGTACTAGGTCAGTGACCGACAAGTCATAAGGCGTCCAGCTAAAGACGTTAAAGAAGCGCTACTAGGAGGCAACCTAGTACCTTTTGAATCTATGTTTGTTATTTGATCACTTTTTATAGTAGGATGCACCTAGTTGCTCATGATCCTGGGGATTTAAATAAAACAAGCGCAAGCTCGGAAGGTAGTCATACCTCACAAAATATATATATGTATGTTTAGGTAGAAAAATACCTTAGATATGCATGTATGTAAACAAAAAACACTTCACAAAATATATATATGTATGTTTAGGTAGAAAGATACCTTAGATATGCATGTATGTAAACAAAAAATACTTCACAAAATATATATGTATGTTTAGGTAGAAAGATACCTTGGATATGCATGTATATAGCAAAAATACCTTACAAAACATATATATGTATGTTTAGGTAGCAAGATACCTTGGATATGCAGTATATAGCAAAATACCTCATAAAAAAAAAAAAAAAAACAAACAAGAAAAAGAAATAAACAAATGATAATGATAAAAAAAAAAAAGAAGGAGAAAAAAGAAAAATAAGTTGTCAAGCTAAAAAACCAACATGCTTTTGAAAAGAGACGATTTCCAACTTTTCTTTGAAAAAATTCATTCATTGATCATAACCGATTTTTGAAGAAAAAAACGTGTCTACACCTGAAGGGTGAATGCTGTGAAAATTTCCCCGGACGCCCAAAATGGACTCGGATGAATGCACAAATTGATAAAAGAACATATTTTGGAAACATTGGGTTGATCTAAAAATAGAGGGAATGAATCCTGAGCCCTAGCATCACATGACCATAAAAATTTGACACTTGAGTGTCCGCATAGGTGCATGCATGACCAGTTTTGCATAAAATTTCCAAATCATCATTTTTGCATTTGTGTCATGGAAATAATGTGGGGCATCCCTTTTTATCCTTGAACCAAACCAAACCCTGACATGTATCATGTCTAGCCATTCTACAAGCCTTGAGCCAAAATCCTGACTCACCATAATCCTTACCCTCGGAAGCAAAAAGGAAAAGAAGGAAAATTCCCAATCAAAGAGTGGGAGAAAGAGAAAAAAGAAAAGAAAGGAAATTCCCAATCAAAGAGTGGGAGAAAGAAAAAAGAAAAGAAAGAAAATTCCCAACCAAAGAATGGGAGAAAGTAAAAAAGAAGGAAGCTCCTGGTCAAAGAAACCAGAAGAAATGTGCAGAAAGGTCTTTGGGCAGGACAATATCTGAACAATACAGAATTGTCACCAAATGAACAAAAAGGAAGGAAAGGAATCCACGACCTAAAATGGTCTTCTCCCTTTGATTACCAACCGAAATCCCGTGCGCTAGCGACCCTTTTTTCTCGCCCCGCACTAAACAAAAACAGAAAAAGAAAAAAGCCAGAAAAATCAAAAGCCAAAAACACACAAAAGCCGAAAGAAGAAACCTCCAAAAGAACCCATTCCCAAGGGAAGCCCTGTTGATCCATGATCACGCGTGTAATTTTTGATTTGATAGGAAATAATTTGCAAAGTCAAGTCATGACGTATCTATGGTTCGGAATTAGGATGAAACACTTACCTGTGCGAGATTGATACACTTTGAGTGATTTTCTTCTATTTTTGTCGAACCCAGTGTTTCCTCTAAATGGTCATTTAGAAACGAAATGCTAACATCCAAAATCTCATTTATGGTTATGGGAGATTTCATCAGCAGACTCTCCTTCCCCGGTAGACGCATTGTTTTTCACTCAAAAAAGCATATGCTGCTCTAAATCAGTTGGAATATTTGTCTCTTTGCTAAAGCATGTTTGCATTTTAGCGAAGAAAACACCGAGACTTTTTCAAGTCTCACAAGTTGTCCAGAACTACGTAGGTCTGAGTTCCTCATTGGAGGATACGTAGGAGCAAGAGCCTCGCTTTTGTCGACCATACCGCCTTTTGTTGCCATGACTCAAGAGCTGGTAGCCCGCGGAGATACCTTACGGTTATTCGCACCCTTTTGTCATCCAGAGGCGGCGGGCCCGATGACAAGCAGAGACCAAGTTTGGTCATTCTGCACCCTTGTATCATCCAGAGGCGGCGGGCCCGATGATACGCGGAGATACCTTACGGTTATTCGCACCCTTTTGTCATCCAGAGGCGGCGGGCCCGATGACAAGCAGAGACCAAGTTTGGTCATTCTGCACCCTTGTATCATCCAGAGGCGGCGGGCCCGATGATACGCGGAGATACCTTACGGTTATTCGCACCCTTTTGTCATCCAGAGGCGGCGGGCCTGATGACAAGCAGAGACCAAGTTTGGTCATTCTGCACCCTTGTATCATCCAGAGGCGGCGGGCCCGATGATACGCGGAGATACCTTACGGTTATTCGCACCCTTTTGTCATCCAGAGGCGGCGGGCCCGATGACAAGCAGAGACCAAGTTTGGTCATTCTGCACCCTTGTATCATCCAGAGGCGGCGGGCCCGATGATACGCGGAGATACCTTACGGTTATTCGCACCCATTTGTCATCCAGAGGCGGCGGGCCCGATGATACGCGGAAATACCCGAGTGGTTATCCGTATAAACATTCTTTTGCTATCTGTAAGACAGAACGCTTGATAGCATGCAGAGGCTGACATAGTCTTCTGCACCTTTTGTTCCTCCGGGAACAACAAGTCATTTACATGCGGAAATTTCATGGTCGCCCGCGACTCTCGTCAACCGAGAGGAGCGAAATTAGTGTCATACACTGATTTTCGGGGACCTTTGCTCGATGACATGCGACCATTCTTTGGTCCTTGTGAGGTGCTTGGCATCCATCATTAGGCAATTTGTGAAATTCTAGGAGCGACAAGTCATGGTCACCCGCGACTCTCGTTAACCGAGAGGAACGAAATTAGTGTCATACACTGATTTTCGGGGACCTTTGCTTGATGACAAGCGACCATTCTTTGGTCCTTGTGAGGTGCTTGGCACCCATCATTAGGCAATTTGTGAAATTTTGGGAACAACAAGTCATTTGCATGTGGAGATTTTATGGTCACCTGCGACTCTCGTCAAATCGAGAGGAACGAAATTAGTGTCTTATCTTTACTTTCCTTTTATCTCCAATAAAAGACAAGTAAAGAGGGGCAACTGTCATACCCTAATTTCGTCCGGGGACCTTTGCTCGATGACGTGCGACCATTCTTTGGTCCTCGTGAGGTGCTTGGCACCCATCATTAGGCAATTTGTGAAATTTCAGGACATGCCGAAAAACCAAAAAAATATTGATGCACAATCCGTAAGTTTCCGTGACACACCGGAAATCAAATGGAAGCATCGTTGCATAATTAAGTGAGGTTCCGTAACATTCCGTAAGTCAAAAAGGGGATGATTATGTAATCCGCAAGGTTCCGTAACATTACGGAAAGAAAACAAGTATCGTTACGAAATTCGTAAGTTTCCGTAACTTTACGAAAAAGAATCACCAAAAAAACAGCAGAGGGGGGTGTACTTAGTAAAAATGGGGGTGCAAATAGCACCCAGGCCCACTTGGGCCCTCCGGAATATTCCTCCAGAAGGCGGTTGCTTCTGGAGGAAGCAACCCTGCTCGCCTGGGCGAGCTGGGCGGCAACCACCTCCCCTATTTTGCTATAAATAGGGGAGGAAGGCAAGAAGGAAGGGGTTCAGCCCCTTAGGCACTTCTCTCTCTTTCGAATTTGCTTGGAAAAATTGTTTCCGTGAAGAAAATCTAAGCCGAGGCGCTTCCGAAACGTTTCCGTAACGTTTTCCGTGAGGATTTTCGCAAAGATTTCAACCGTTCTTCGACGTTCTTCATTCGTTCTTCATCGTTCTTCGATCTTCAACGGGTAAGTACCTCGAACCAAGCTTTTCGATTCATTCTATGTACCCGTAGTGGTCCACATTGTGTTTCGTGCATTTTTATTCTCGTTTTGTTTACTTTTTATACCCCCTGTTGACGTGCTTAAGCCATTTTACTTAAGTCATTTCTCGCTTAACTTAAAAATAAAATAAATTTCCACCGAACGTTTGAATTGTATTATCCATTAACTTCGGTTAAAATAAATTCCGACCGTTCGGTCGTGCCGTAACCACGTTGGAAATCAAAAAGAGGTAAAAAATAATATAATAATCAAAAAGACATCTTTTAGTAAAATAAAGCGGAAAATCAAGTGGACGTTTTCTCTTTGGGATTTCTCATTCTTAATCGAATTGATTAATAACTAAAGTGAAACTAAAAGGCTAAAATCAATTCGCCTAGTCAAGCTCGTCCATAAAAATAGGCTTTTGAAGTTTGTCATTTCATTTTCTCACTAAGTAAAAATGGATCATTTTTAAGGTCCAACGCCTTAAAATGATCACCTCTTAAAGTAAAAAAAAGAATCACTTGATAAGAAAGAACTACGTAGGTCTGATTTCCTCATCGCAAATTGAGGAATACGTAGGAGCAAAGGGAAACACCCTTGTCGACCACAAAAAAAGGGAAAAATATAAAAAGGGTATAAAAGGATATAAGGACATAAAAAGGAACGTAAAAATCAAAGTCATGTTTGCACATTCGATTAAAGGCTGCCGTCCCTTGGGGCGGACGTGTGGGGTGCTAATACCTTCCCCGTGCGTAAATACAACTCCCGAACCTTTCACTTAAAAGTTCGTAGATCGCGTCTTTTCCGGTTTTTCCGACGTTTTCCTCAAATAAACGTTGGTGACGACTCCGCGCGTATTCCTTTCGTGGAACATGCATCCCGCGAGTCTCGCGTCGCCCTCCCGCCGAAGGGTAGGTTGCGACACCACTAGATGGAGGCAATTTAAGTCTTCACTAACCACTAAATTTGTCTATGCTGACACACAAGGTGGACAGAAAGAAAATCCTTCACTAAAATATGGTATGGATAAACAAACTTGGGATGAATTTGTTGCAAGTCGCAAGAGCCCGGATTGGCAGGTTACAAGTTTGTTCAATTTAGTTTAAATATGTTTAGAAATGTACATTTTTAACAATTAAATACATGCAAATAATATATGGTCAATGACAGGAAATTCGGAAAAAGGCACAGGACAGTCAAAAAAACAATGACTGCCCCCACGTACTGTCTCGGGGGGGGGGGGGTTATGACTTGCTTAAGAAAAAATTGTTAGATGAGAAAACAAAGCAAAGACAACAGGAGGCACTTTTGACTAAGAATCCACTATTTGATCTCGAGGAGCCGCCATCTCCCATTAAAAGTCACGTGAAGTGGAAAATGGCTCGAACCAAACGATATGGCCAGATGACATCAAAGGCGGCACAAGAAATTTCGGATAGAATTGTGAGTTGGAGCATGATTATAATCAATTTGAAAGTATTTTTTGTTTGCTTTATAATTACTACCTCATTAACTCTTTCAATATGTCATGCTTCTTATAGGACTCGTTAGAAGAGCAGACGACATAGTGTAGTTTTGTTCCCCATGGTCGAGATGACATCTTGAATACGACCATTGGGCGACCGGAACATCCAGGTCGAGTTCGTGCAGCGGGATCTGGTATGACCCTTACTTAATTTTATGGTAGGGCAGCACGTACCTCAAGTAGTTCCTCATCAACACTAATGCAGCAATAGTGGGTTGACATTATTGGAAACATAAAGGAATAAGAAAGGAATGAATATCAAGAACAACACAAGAGGAGTCTGGAGGAATTTAAGAAGGAGTTGTCCAGTCAGATCTTCATTTAGTTGAGTCAGATGGGATCACAATACTCTCCCCTTATTGAGGTGGATTTACAGGCATTGGCTGCACGTCTTAGCACTAAAGGAAGTAATGTAGAAACTGCTGATGTTGACCCATCAGGCGACAAATATGTGAGTTTAAAACCCACTATGGGGTTATACGTGCAACAACAACATACTACGGTGTTGGTGGCCTTGGGGAAAATATGTGAGGGGGGGGGGGTCTTCCATTCACAATGTCACTTATGTTGATGATGTTGTAAGGGTGAGTGTTGACAAAGTTATAGAAGGTGACACCGAAGTGCCCTTCCCGACATCAGAGATTCAATATGTCAGGTAGGCTCTTCAAACATTCATTGCATGGCCAACAAATCTTGTGAAAAAAGTGTCACATAAGGTACATTTGGTGTTATTATATTTATTGCATCACATGTTTACATGGATATATGTTAGTTTGTGACATTATGTAAATTTTTGTTTTCATTACACATTTAGGAGTCCCATACTAGTCCAAAGAAATTTCCTGAAACAGATGAAAGGGGGACGAATGATTTTGAACTTGATCCGTTGCGTCAACTGATTAAGAGCCTATATTACATGTACGACACACCCGTTGAGTTGAAGTGGAATGGCAGCAAATTTGGGCTTCCAAATGTTGATGTTTCGTTCTTCTTGACATTCTCTTATGTAAATGAAATAGTAGCAGGATACAAATGTTTGAACATATCTATACTACAGTTATGGATGTTGTAAGTAAATTTAATATGATTCATTGATAAGTAGTATTCTGTATGGTATGCATGAGTATCAATTTTTATGTATATTTTTATCAAAGCAGGTTTTTGGATGAATGGAGCTCAAATTTGGGTCATGCTTCCGTGTATGGATTCCTTGAGCCACAATCGATACACAATGCAAAGGACCGACGTGCTGAATGTGAGCATTACTTACAAGCGTGGTTCAAGGAATCTCAATGAGAGGTGTACCTAGGAGCTTACTTAAATCGGTAAGTAATATTAATTCAAATGGTTATAAATCATGTTGAAGTTCTGCGTACCTAATAACTGTTTCTTGTAGGGGCCATTGGCAACTGGTAGTACTGTGTCCTGCAACCAATGTTGTTGCATGGTTTTGTTTGTTACGTAAGAAGCCTGATACTCATATCAAAACTGCAATTAACAAGTAAAGTTTTGTATTGTCCCTCATATCATGCAGGGTAATATTTTTTGTGAACCATTTTTTATCGTCATATAGACGTTGATCATGCTATTATTATAAACAGTGCAATGAAGACAGCAAACACAATTGCGGATGGTACAAATAATCAAGCAACTCCTAAGTGGATTGAAGTCACGGTTAGTGATGCAATTAATGCTTATTTTCCAGTATTGATCTTCAAATGATAAGCTCAATACAATTGTTTGATCAAATTATTATTTATATTGAATGTAGATGTAGAAGCAAAGCTTCATGATGAATCAAGATTGATTCAAAGATGTTTTCATTATAACAAAGATGATGACAAAGGTGATGACAAAAAGCTCAAAGGTCAATCAAAGAATGAGTTCAAGATGTTCAAGATAGATTCAAGAACACTTCAAGATTCAAGAGGAAAGTTGAAGAACACTTCAAGACTCAAGAGGAAAAGTTGAAGAACACTTCAAGATTCAAGAGGAAAGTTGAATTCAAGAATCAAGAATCAAGATTCAAGGATCAAGCTTCAAGAATCAAGATCAAGATTCAAGAATCAAGAAAAGACTTAATCAAGATAAGTATGAAAAGGTTTTTTTCAAAAACTGAGTAGCACATGGATTTTTCTCAAAACATGTTTACCAAAGAGTTTTTACTCTTTGGTAATCGATTACCAGATTGTTGTAATCGATTACCAATAGCAAAATGAATTTGAAAAAGTAGTCAAATGAATTTGCAACGTTCCAATTGATTTCAAAAAAAGTTGTAATCAATTACAATGTTTTGGTAATCGATTACCAGTGCCTTTGAACGTTGAAATTTAAATTCAAATGTGAAGAGTCACATCCTTTCACATAAAAGCTTTGTGTAATCGATTACACTGATTGGGTAATCGATTACCAGTGATTGTTTCTAAATAAATCAAAAGATGTAACTCTTCAAATGGTTTTTGACTTTTTCAAATTGGTTTTAAGTTTTTCTAAAAGTTATAACTCTTCAAAATGGTCCTCTTGACCAGACATGAAGAGTCTATAAAAGCAAGGCTTTGTTTTGCATTTTCAATGAATCTTTCTATCAATCCAATCAATTCATTACAATCATTTACAAGCCTTGAATCTCTTTGAACTTCTTCTTCTTTGTGCCAAAAGTTTTCCAAGGTTTTCTGGTTTTCTAAACCTTGAAAACTTATGCTATTCATTCTTTTCATCTCTTCTCCCTTTGCCAAAAAGAATTCGCCAAGGACTAACTGTCTGAATTCTTTTTGTGTCTCTCTTCTCCCTTTTCCAAAAGAACAAAGGACTAACCGCCTGAATTCTTTTGTGTCTCCCTTCTCCCTTGTCAAAGAATTCAAAATGACACAGTCTGAGAATTCTTTTGATTCTTCCCTTTCCCTTATACAAAAGATTTCAAAAGACTAACTGCCTGAGAATTCTTTTGTATCCCCATTCACAAAGTTTCAAAGGTTTAACCGCCTAAGATCTTTGTCTTAACACATTGGAGGGTACATCCTTTGTGGTACAAGTAGAGGGTACATCTACTTGGGTTGTTGACTGAGAACAAGAGAGGATACATCTCTTGTGGATCAATTCTAGTGGAGGGTACATCCACTAGGTTCAAAGAGAACAAGGGAGGGTACATCCCTTGTGGATCTTTGCTTATAAAAGGATTTTTACAAGGTTGGAAAAGAAATCTCAAGGACCGCAGGTCGCTTGGGGACTGGATGTAGGCACGGTGATGTGCCATCATTTTCTTCTATTTTCTAAACCCTTTTTGCACCATTTTAATTATTGATTGGTCTTAATTGTCAATTAATTTGGCAGTTTTATTATTTGGGCT
The DNA here is from genome assembly GCF_004193775.1 of Glycine soja. Lineage (NCBI taxonomy): Eukaryota > Viridiplantae > Streptophyta > Magnoliopsida > Fabales > Fabaceae > Glycine > Glycine soja. The sequence continues at coordinate 28,215,046 of NC_041019.1, forward strand.
CATTTAGCTAATTTGATGTTTTTAATCTAATTTCAGGAATTAATGAAACATTGGGCTTAATCCGGATTTTGGTTGTGGACTTGAAGAGGGCAAATAAAGCAGCGCTTACCTTAGTTAATTTCTAATTAGGAAATTTCGCAATTTTATTTTATGTTGTTCAGTGTTTATTTCGTTTTGGGCCAGAGTATTGTAATAGGGCCCAGTGACTCTTTTTAAATAGCTGCCTTGGGATTCGTGCAGTATATTCTATTCTGCTATGCTATTTTCATTATTCAGAGCTTTGGTTTTAGGTTTTCATGTTTTTCTGTGCCCTTGTTACAATTTTCGTTCTTAATGCAAATTTCCGTTTTCTGCTTCTAATTACGAGTTCATTCTTGCTTCTTCTTCTACTTTCATTTACGTTTCTGTTCATTTACGTTTCTGTTCATTTACGTTTCTGTTCATTTACGTTCTTGTTCATTTACGTTTCTGCTTCATGTTTCATTTGCGTTTTCTGTTTGAATCCATGGAAGGCTAGATTTTCTGGTGTTGTTTCCTTTTGAGGACGAAGCCCAACTCTCTTTGAGGTTTCGTTTGTAATGTGGTTTCCTGGCAGTTTTCCCTTCACCAGTTATCCCAATTTCGTGAATATTAATCAGTGCACGCTTCGTGTTCGATTAATTGCCTCTGAGCCTAACTTGCGTTCATGCTTAATGGACGAAGGGCTAACTGGTGTATGTGGTGCCTAATCACGTATTGAAAACCCTAAGTTGATTTTCGCTTAGTAAATTGAAATAGGGTTGGATTAAGTGGTTGACTGTTAGGGACGAATTCTCCATAACCCAGGATAAGAGAGTGGCTTCTGAATCAGAGGAAACAACCCGTTTTTAATATTAGTAGTTTCGTATTCCATTTTATTTGTCTGCTCTTTAATTACCAAACAACCAAACCCCCCCCCCCCCATCGTTACTGTTACTGCAAGTATATTATGAACATTTGGCTTGTCACTGCTCGTTGGGAAACGACCTAGGATCACTTCCTAGTTACTGCATTTTCATGTTTATTTGATTCGGGTACGGCCTCGATCAAATTTGGCGCCGTTGCCGGGGAGCAGTGTCCAAAGGTTCATAATAGCTAGCTAGTGCTGTGTGTTTAATCCTTTCGTGTTTTATGTTTAATTGTTAGTATTGTGTTAGTATGTGTGTTAGTGTTGATTAGTGTCCTGGTATTTTGTTTAATGTGTGTTCTGTTTCAGTTTTACCATTAAGCGTTTCCCCTGTTTCAGTCTTGGGTGTTTTGCTGTGAAGATTGTGCTTGAAAACAGAGTAGTAGTAGAAATCAGCTTGCGGAAAAACAGAGTAGTAGTAGAAATCAATTAGAGACGGATTTTAGCGACCACCCATGCTGAATTAATTGGGATTTTTTTTGTTTTAGTAGCTAGGGTTGTTATTTTTGGCTGAATTTTTTTGTGGTAACTTCTTTTAATCCATATTTTGTGGGAAAAATAGCTAGAGCCTTTAGTTTGGTCAGATTTGAAAGTTCCAAAAAACTAGCAAATTTTGTGTTTGTCAAAACTTCAAACGGCCATAACTTTTGCTCCGGTTATCAGAATCGCAATTATTATATATGCATTTGGGGTAGAAAAAAATTTCCTACGCCATGGCAGCCGGCCATAGGCCGGCTGAGGTCTCCATCGTCCAAAAAAAGCGATTCTGTCAAAAGTTTTTTTTATTTTTCAAGTTTTATTCACTTATTTTTCTTAACCTACCAATTTTAGCTTTCATAGTTAGACTTTGAATTTTTGTCTGAAATTTTTTGTGCTATCTTCTCATCATTTTATAAGGTTGCTCACAAAATTTCAAGTCATTTGGATATCATTTGAGGGTAGCTGTAGTTCAAACCTACACCTTTATTTACATGACAAAGCAACTAGTTGTGTGCATGCTGAATGTAGTGTATGACTAGAGGCAATCCATCTGACTTACAACCCTTTGATCCTGAGATAGATAGGACATTTCATAGATTAGTTAGGCATCATTTTATACCTTTTGATCATTCTGAGCATTCCATAACTGGTGAATCTGTGCATTCTGTTATTGGTGATTTTGAACATCCTAATCTTGAGCATTATAATTTTGAGCATTCTGATTCTGAGCATTCTGATTTTGCACATTCTGAGAACATGGCACAACCTCCACCTCGTGAGAGGACTCTAAGGGAAATGGTTGCACCTGATTTCACCTATGAAAGCTTGTGCATCCAATACCCTGATGAGGATGTCCCATATGTTCTTAAGACTGGACTGATTCATTTGCTTCCAAAGTTTCATGGCCTTGCAGGTGAAGACCCGCACAAACATTTGAAAGCATTTCACATTGTCTGCTCCACCATGAAACCCCCAGATGTCTAAGAGGATCACATATTTCTGAAGGCTTTTCCTCATTCATTAGAGGGAGTGGCAAAGGACTGGCTGTATTACCTTGCTCCAAGGTCCATCACGAGCTGGGATGACCTTAAGAGAGTATTCTTAGAAAAAATTTTCCCTGATTCCAGGACCACAGCCATCAGGAAGGATATCTCAGGTATTAGACAACTCAGTGGAGAGAGCCTGTATGAGTACTGGGAGAGATTTAAGAAACTATGTGCCAGTTGCCCCCACCATCAGATTTCAGAACAGTTTCTTCTCCAATATTTTTATGAAGGACTCAGTAATATGGAGAGAAGTATGATAGATGCTGCCAGTGGTGGAGCCCTTGGAGACATGACTCCTACTGAAGCCAGAAATTTAATTGAGAAGATGGCCTCCAACTCCCAGCAGTTTAGCGCCAGAAATGATGCCATAGTCATTAGAGGAGTGCATGAGGTAGCTACAAACCCATCTGCATCATCTGAAACTAAGAAGCTTGAAGGCAAACTGGATGCGTTGGTCAACTTGGTAACCCAGCTGGCCTTGAATCAGAAATTTGTACCTGTCGCAAGGGTTTGTGGTTTGTGCTCCTCTGCTGACCACCATACAGACCTTTGCCCTTCCATGCAGCAACCTCGAGCAATTGAGCAGCCTGAAGCTTATGCTGCAAATATTTACAATAGACCTCCTCAACCTCAACAACAAAATCAACCACAGCAGAGCAATTATGACCTTTCCAGCAACAGATACAACCCTGGATGGAGGAATCACCCTAACCTCAGATGGTCCAGCCCTCAGCAACAACAACAGCAGCCTGCTCCTTCCTTCCAAAATGTTGTTGGCCCAAGCAGACCATACATTCCTCCACCAATCCAACAACAGCAACAACCCCAGAAACAGCCAACAGTTGAGGCCCCTCCACAACCTTCCCTCGAAGAACTTGTGAGGCAAATGACTATGCAGAACATGCAGTTTCAGCAAGAGACCAGAGCCTCCATTCAGAGCTTAACCAATCAGATGGGACAATTAGCTACTCAATTGAATCAACAACAGTCCCAGAATTCTGACAAGCTGCCTTCTCAAGCTGTCCAAAACCCCAAAAATGTCAGTGCCATTTCATTGAGGTCGGGAAAGCAGTGTCAAGGACCTCAACCCGTAGCACCTTCCTCATCTGCAAATGAACCTGCCAAACTTCACTCTATTCCAGAAAAAGGTGATGACAAAAATCTACCTAACAATTTTTGTGCAGGTGAATCTTCTTCCACAGGTAATTCTGATTTGCAGAAGCAGCACATTCCCCCTCTTCCATTCCCTCCAAGAGCAGTTTCCAACAAAAAAATGGAAGAGGCAGAGAAAGAGATCTTGGAAACGTTTAGAAAAGTAGAGGTAAACATACCTCTGTTGGATGCAATAAAGCAAATTCCAAGATATGCCCAATTCTTGAAGGAGCTGTGCACTAATAAGCGAAAGCTTAAAGGAAGTGAACGAATTAGCATGGGCAGAAATGTCTCCGCATTGATTGGTAAATCTGTTCCTCAAATTCCTGAAAAATGCAAAGATCCAGGTACATTCAGCATACCTTGTATTATAGGGAATAGTAAGTTTGACAATGCCATGCTAGATTTAGGAGCCTCTGTTAGTGTTATGCCTCTGTCGATTTTTACTTCTCTATCTCTAGGTCCCTTGCAGTCAACTGATGTGGTAATTCATTTAGCAAATAGAAGTGTTGCCTATCCTGTTGGTTTCATAGAAGATGTCTTAGTTAGAGTTGGTGAATTGATTTTCCCTGTTGATTTTTATATCTTGAATATGGAAGATGGATTTTCTCAAGGATTAGTTCCCATCATTCTAGGCATACCCTTTATGAAAACTGCTAGAAATAAGATAGATGTTTATGCAGGCACACTGTCCATGGAGTTTGGTGATATAACTGTTCATTTTAATATTCTGGATGCTATGAAATACCCATCTGAAGATCTTTCTGTATTTCGTGCTGAAATAATTGACCATGTTGTTGATGAATACATGACTGATCTTTATTCTAACCTGCATGCCTCTCACTCTTCATGCATTGAGTCTGAAATTGTACTTGATCATATGTCTGAATTTGATGCTGAGAGTGAATCTGAGAGTGATATTGATTGCATGCCTGGTGGTGGTGTTTTACCTCTTGAGATTGATTTTATAGAGTCAGATAGGACTAACCATGTTTCAGGAAGTACACATACCTCTGACTTTCTTTATGAGGTAAAGGCTGAGAAACCATCTCCTTCTACCACTGTCCAGCCGACCACACCAGAATTGAAGCCTCTGCCATCAAATTTAAAATACGCTTACTTGGATGATAGCAAGAGTTTTCCAGTGATTATATCTGCCTCCCTTGCTGATGAGCAAGAGGAGAAGTTGTTGTCAGTTCTCAAGAAGCATAAGAAGGCTATAGGCTGGACCCTGGCGGACATTCCTGGTATTAGCCCATCCACATGTATGCATCGAATAAATTTAGAGGATGGAGCTAAACCAGTAAGACAGCCACAGAGAAGACTCAACCCGGTGATTCTTGATGTAGTGAAGAAGGAGATAACCAAGCTTTTGCAAGCTGGAATCATTTATCCTATCTCCGATAGCCAATGGGTGAGTCCCGTCCAGGTAGTCCCGAAAAAGACTGGCCTCACAGTGATCAGAAATGAGAAGGAGGAGCTGATTCCTACTCGGGTGCAGAACAGTTGGAGAGTATGCATTGACTATAGGAGGCTGAACCAGGTTACCAAAAAGGACCATTTTCCCCTGCCATTCATTGACCAGATGCTTGAACGCCTGGCAGGTAAATCCCACTACTGTTTCCTTGATGGTTTTTCTGGTTATATGCAAATTACTATTGCTCCTGAGGATCAGGAAAAGACCACATTCACCTGCCCCTTCGGCACTTTTGCTTATAGGAGGATGCCTTTCGGCCTGTGCAATGGCCCTGGTACCTTCCAGCGGTGCATGATTAGTATTTTCAGTGATTTTTTAGAAAATTGCATAGAGGTGTTTATGGATGATTTCACTGTATATGGATCCTCTTTTGATGGTTGTTTGAATAGTTTGGAAAAAGTTTTGAATAGATGCATTGAAACTAACCTTGTTCTAAATTTTGAAAAATGTCATTTTATGGTTGAGCAAGGTATAGTTTTAGGCCACATTATTTCCAATAAGGGCATTGAAGTAGATCCTGCAAAAATTTCTGTTATTTCACAATTGCCTTACCCCTCTTGTGTGCGAGAGGTGCGATCTTTTCTTGGTCATGCAGGATTCTACAGGCGCTTTATAAGGGATTTTAGCAAAGTAGCCCTTCCACTGTCCAACTTGTTGCAAAAAGAGGTGGAGTTTGACTTTAATGACAGATGCAAAGAGGCTTTTGATTGCCTCAAAAGAGCGTTGACTACCACCCCCATCATCCAGGCACCCGATTGGACAGCCCCTTTTGAGCTTATGTGTGATGCATCAAATTATGCATTGGGGGCTGTCCTTGCTCAGAAAATTGATAAATTGCCCAGGGTGATATATTATGCTTCTAGGACTTTAGATGCTGCCCAAGCAAATTATACTACTACTGAGAAAGAGCTTCTAGCCATAGTTTTTGCTCTTGAAAAATTTCGATCTTATTTGCTTGGTACTCGCATTATTGTTTATACTGACCATGCAGCTCTAAAGTACTTGTTGAAGAAGGCTGATTCTAAGCCTAGGTTGATCCGATGGATGCTCTGGCTCCAAGAGTTTGACTTGGAGATCCGTGATAGGAGCGGAGCACAAAATCTAGTTGCTGATCATTTGAGTCGGATCGAACGTGTCTCTGATGCAGATTCACCTATTCGGGATGATTTCCCGGATGATCATTTGTATATATTGTATAGTATTTCTGACTCTCTTTCTACTCCCTGGTTTGCTAACATTGTCAATTATTTAGTTGCCTCTGTTTTTCCTCCCTTAGCATCTAAGGCCCAAAAAGATAAGATTAAAAGTGATGCTAAGCATTTTATTTGGGATGACCCCTACTTCTGGAAATTGTGCAGTGATCAGGTCATTAGACGGTGCATTCCAGATCATGAGACTGACTCAGTCCTGCAGTTCTGTCATTCTTCCGCACCGGGAGGTCATCTGGGTGTTCAAAGGACAGCTCGCAAAGTGCTTGATTGTGGTTTTTATTGGCCCACCATCTTTAAAGATGCGTGGAAGATCTGCAGCACTTGTGAGCAGTGTCAGAGAGCAGGAAATACACTTACATGGCGACAACAAATGCCTCAGCAACCTATGCTATTCTGTGAGGTGTTTGATGTTTGGGGTATAGATTTCATGGGTCCTTTTCCTGTCTCTTTTGGTTATGTTTATATTCTCCTTGCAGTTGATTATGTTTCAAAATGGGTGGAAGCCAAGCCCACTAGAACTAATGATGCTAAAGTTGTCGCAGACTTTGTCAGGTCTAATCTGTTTTGCAGGTTTGGAGTACCTAAAGCAATTGTTAGTGATCAAGGAACCCATTTTTGCAACAGGACAATGCATGCCCTGCTTAAAAAGTACGGGGTGGTACACAGGGTATCCACACCATACCACCCCCAGACTAATGGACAGGCAGAAATTTCTAGCAGGGAAATCAAGAGAATTCTAGAGAAGATTGTGCAGCCAAGCAGGAAAGATTGGAGTACCAGGCTTGATGATGCTCTCTGGGCACATCGGACTGCCTACAAAGCACCCATAGGAATGTCTCCTTATCGGGTTGTCTTTGGAAAGGCATGTCATCTTCCAGTGGAAATTGAGCACAAAGCATACTGGGCAGTGAAGACTTGCAACTTCTCTATGGATCAAGCTGGCGAGGAAAGGAAGTTGCAACTGAGTGAGTTAGATGAAATCCGCCTAGAAGCCTACGAGAATGCCAAGTTCTACAAATAAAAGACCAAGAAGTTCCATGATAGCATGATAGTTAAAAAAGACTTCGTGGTTGGGCAAAAAGTGTTATTGTATAATTCTAGGCTTGGACTCATGAGTGGTAAGTTGAGGTCTAAGTGGATTGGTCCTTTTGTTGTTACTAATGTTTTTCCTTATGGTACAGTTGAGATCAAAAACGACTCCACAAACAAGAGCTTCAAGGTCAATGGACATCGACTTAAGCCATTCCTCACGAACCCTTCTTTAGTGGATGTAATGGTGGGAGAGACTTCCTTACTCCACCCTACTCTTCCTCCACCATGACTTAGGGAGTTTTTCTTTTCCTATCTCCTTCTTTGCTTTTATTACACTTGTCCGATTCTCTTTGATGATTTAATTGTTTTTAATCTTTTAATTGTGTTACATTGAGGACAATGTGTTGTTTAAGTATGGGGGGGAGTGTTCTTTGGTTTTGCTAGTTTTGTTGGTTTTGTTAATTTGTTAGTTGTGTTAATTTGTTAATGTTGTTAGTTTCGTCGGATTTTCAGTTTAATATTTTGGGTCAATTTCATGTGCACGTACGACTTTGCATGTTTTTCTTTGAATTATAGGATATGTTCAAGAAATGGGTAATTGTTTTGAAAATAAAAGTTCTTGACATTTTGTGACTTGAAATCCTTGATTCTTCTCTACATGTCATGATAGTTTTGAAAGCTCAATTTGAAAGTGATGATTTTACCTTTGTGAGAATTTGAGCCATCCATCATTATAATCATTTGGTGTGTTTTGCCCCATTGATTGCTTGCACAATAGCCTTGGCTTGATTCTTGTTGATGCGTCCTAATTCACATGCATATTTGGAAATGATTAAGGCAATGTTGTTCTTATAAGCTTCTAGCCAAATGGACTTACCTTGAATTAATTCCTTTGATAGCCCTTTTGAGCCTTGTTTCCCTTTCCTTGTTTTGAAGCTCACTACAAGCCTTAAGTGAAAAACCATGATATTACCATATCCTTAAGGAATTTTGGAGCTTTGGAATTGTTTTGGGAATAAGTGTGGGGGGTTTTTGTTTCATTGGACAACTTGTTTTGTTGGCTATGCTTCATGATGTATTTTGGGCCATACTTGATGTACATTGTATATTGGTTAAATGTTGGACATGCTGAATGAAATGTTGTTTCTCAAAGGCTAAAGAGTAAAAAAAAAAAAAAATCGAAAAAAAAAAATTCGAAAAAAAAGAAAAAGAAAAGCAATAAAGTTGAGTGAATAAGATCTTAAATGGCACAAGAATGATGAAACTCTTGGTTCTACTCTTCATGTTTAATTTTTATCTTTACTTCTTTTTATTTTTTTAATATGCACTTATTCCCCTTTGCTCCTCTATTCCTTTGGGATTTAGCCACTTATTCCATATTTCTCCATACCTTGTCCTTGGCCCCATTACAACCTTAAAAGACCTTTTGATCCTCATGTGCTTGTGTTTATGGGTTGATTGTCAATTTTAGAATCTTGCCAAGTTTATGTGGTGTTTGCTTTCATGGGTGCTTTGAGGGTAAATAGTAGCCTAGACACTTGAGAGATAGAGTGTATATCTTGTGAGGCTTTATCACTTTTCATTCTTGAGCTGATTAACTATTTTGCCATGATTGGGTTGCTTGGATGATTTTCATGAATGTCTTGACTTTTTGGATCTCCTTATGTTAGATGTTACCCATTCCTTTCATTCCTTGATGTTCATTGAGAAATATCTGAATGTTTTTGTTTGTCTCCCTTTCATATCCTTGGATTTTGTTCTTTGTTTCATTTTGCCCAGGAGTGCAAAAGGCTAAGTATGGGGGGTTTTGATGTGCCATCATTTTCTTCTATTTTCTAAACCCTTTTTGCACCATTTTAATTATTGATTGGTCTTATTTGTCAATTAATTAGGCAGTTTTATTATTTGGGCTCATTTAGCTAATTTGATGTTTTTAATCTAATTTCAGGAATTAATGAAACATTGGGCTTAATCCGGATTTTGGTTGTGGACTTGAAGAGGGCAAATAAAGCAGTGCTTACCTTAGTTAATTTCTAATTAGGAAATTTCGCAATTTTATTTTATGTTGTTCAGTGTTTATTTCGTTTTGGGCCAGAGTATTGTAATAGGGCCCAGTGACTCTGAGTGACTCTTTTTAAATAGCTGCCTTGGGATTCGTTCAGTGTATTCTATTCTGCTATGCTATTTTCATTATTTAGAGCTTTGGTTTTAGGTTATCACGTTTTTCTGTGCCCTTGTTACAGTTTTCGTTCTTAATGCAAATTTCCGTTTTCTGCTTCTAATTACGAGTTCATTCTTGCTTCTTCTTCTACTTTCATTTACGTTTCTGTTCATTTACGTTTCTGTTCATTTACGTTCTTATTCATTTACGTTTCTGCTTCATGTTTCATTTGCGTTTTCTGTTTGAATCCATGGAAGGCTAGATTTTCTGGTGTTGTTTCCTTTTGAGGACGAAGCCCAACTCTCTTTGAGGTTTCGTTTGTAATGTGGTTTCCTGGCATTTTTCCCTTCACCAGTTATCCCAATTTCGTGAATATTAATCAGTGCACGCTTCGTGTTCGATTAATTGCCTCTGAGCCTAACTTGCGTTCATGCTTAATGGACGAAGGGCTAACTTGTGTATGTGGTGCCTAATCACGTATTGAAAACCCTAAGTTGATTTTCTCTTAGTAAATTGAAATAGGGTTGGATTAAATGGTTGACTGTTAGGGACGAATTCTCCATAACCCAGGATAAGAGAGTGGCTTCTGAATCAGAGGAAACAACCTGTTTTTAATATTAGTAGTTTCGTATTCCATTTTATTTGTCTGCTCTTTAATTACCAAACAACCAACCCCCCCCCCCCATCGTTACTGTTACTGCAAGTATATTATGAACATTTGGCTTGTCACTGCTCGTTGGGAAACGACCTAGGATCACTTCCTAGTTACTGCATTTTCATGTTTATTTGATTCGGGTACGGCCTCGATCACACGAGTTATTGCCGAACCAGTATAAAAACTCTTGTGTGTTTGTCTCCTTCTTCCCTACTCTTTTACTTTCTGCTGTGCATTTTAATTTCCACTTTTACTTTTGGTTAAGTTTCTCTTCTACTCCTTATTCACTTAACAACATAGTAAAAGCCTTAAAAGAGTAAATTTTTAATTAGTAAAGGTTTAGGAATAATTAATTCAACCCCCCTTCTTAATTATTCTGAGGCCACTTGATCCAACAAGTGGTATCAGAGCAGGTATCTTGTAGAAAGTCTAACCACTTCAAGATTAATGGCCTCCTTAGATTCTTTGTCTTTCAAAAGAATTTTCAGGAACAGGTTATTCCAAGATTATGATGAAGACCAAGTCAACTTGTGTCTCATGACAAAATCTGATAAGAATAACAAAGAAGATTCTGTAAGGAAGAAGTGGTACATAGACAGTGGATGTTCCAAGCACATGACGGGAGATGTATCCAAATTCACAACCATTTCCCCCAAGAAAAGCGGACACATTACATATGGCGACAACAACAAAGGCAAAATTATTGGAGTCAGTAAAATAGGTACGAGTTCTTCTACTCCTATTGAAAATGTGTTGCTTGTAGAAGGTTTGAAGCATAGCTTATTAAGTGTTAGTTAATTATGTGATAGAGGATATAAAGTATCTTTTGATTCTGAAAAATGTGTTATTAAGCATGAGCATGACAAAGATATTGAACATATAGGTTTTAGAGAAAATAATGTTTACATGATTGATTTAAAACAAAAATCTGAAAATGATTGATGCTTTTTAAGTAAAGATTGTGATCCATGGTTATGGCATAAGAGAATTGTTCATATTAACATGGATCATCTAAATAGATTAATTTCAAAAGATCTAGTTATTGGTTTGCCTAAATTAAAATTTGAAAAGATAAGTTATGTGATGCATGCCAAGAAGGTAAACAAACAAAAGTATCTTTTAAATCTAAAAATATTGTTTCCACCACTCAACCATTGCAATTATTACACAAGGATTTGTTTGGACCATCTAGGGTCATGAGTTTTGGTGGAAGTTACTATGCATTAGTAATTGTTGATGACTATTCTAGGTATACTTGGACTTTATTTCTTACTCATAAAAATGATGTATTTCATGCATTTAGAAGACTTGCCAAAGTCATTCAAAACAAAAAGAATCTCAAAATTATCTCCATCAGAAGTGATCATGGAGGTGAATTTGAAAACAATGATTTTGAAATGTTTTGTGATGAATATGGCATAGAACACAACTTTTCTGCACCTAGGACACCCCAACAAAATGGAATAGTAGAAAGGAAAAATAGAGCCCTAGAAGAAATTGCTAGAACTCTTTTAAATGACACACCACTTCCAAAATACTTTTGGACAGAAGTGGTTAACACCGCATGTTATATTATGAACAGAGCCTTAATCAGACCCATTCTTAAGAAAACCCCATATGAACTTTTTAATAATAGAAAACCAAATGTTGCTCATTTACATGTTTTTGGATGTAAATGTTTTGTCCTAAACAATGGTAAAGAAAGTCTAGGAAAGTTTGATGCTAAGGCAGATGAGGGTATCTTCCTTGGGTATTCCTTACATAGCAAAGCATTTAGAATATACAACAAAAGAACCATGACAATTGAGGAATCAATACATGTTACTTTTGATGAAACTAATATTACCTCCCCGAGAAAGGAGTTTCTTGATGATATTGCAGATTCTTTGGAAGATACACAAAATGAAGAAAGAAATCTAAAAAGTAAGAGGGATGAAGAAAATGAGGATGTTCAAGATGATATAGTCCAAGAAAATGACGATCTTCCCAAAGAATGGAAAACTTCAAGAAATCATCCTCTTGACAACATCATCGGTGATATCTCAAAAGGGGTAACAACTAGACACTCTCTTAAAGATTTATGCAATAATATGGCATTTGTTTCATTAATAGAACCTAAAAACTTTAAGGAAGCTGTTATAGATGACCATTGGATAGTAGCTATGCAAGAAGAATTAAATCTATTTGAAAGAAATTATGTATGGGAATTAGTAGAAAAACCTTCAGATTATCCAATCATAGGAACTAAGTGGGTATTTAGAAATAAATTGGATGAAAATGGTATAGTAATTAGGAATAAAGCTAGACTTGTAGCAAAAGGATATAACCAAGAAGAAGGTATAGACTATGAAGAAACTTTTGCACCTGTAGCTAGATTAGAAGCCATTAGGATGTTATTAGCATATGCTTCTATTATGAATTTTAAACTATATCAAATGGATGTCAAGAGTGCTTTCTTAAATGGTCTAATTCAGGAGGAGGTATATATGGAACAAACTCCTGGGTTTGAAGACTCACAAAAACTAGACCATGTCTATAGATTAAAGAAGGCACTTTATGGCTTAAAACAAGCACCTAGGGCTTGGTATGAAAGATTAAGTAAATTCCTATTAGAAAAGAATTTTACTAGAGGGAAAGTAGATACCACCTTATTCATAAAAAAGAATAATAATGATATCTTGTTGGTACAAATTTATGTTGATGATATAATTTTTGGATCTACTAATGAATCTTTGTGCAAGGAGTTTTCTATTGATATGCAAAGTGAGTTTGAGATGTCCATGATGGGTGAGTAAAATTACTTTCTTGGACTACAAATCAAACAAACAAGTGATGAGATCTTTGTCAATCAAGCAAAGTATTGCAAAGAACTTATTAAGAGATTTGGAATGGAAAACTCAAAACACTTGGCTACTCCTATGAATACAAGTTGTTATCTTGACAAAGATGAATCCGGTCAACCTGTTGATCCAAAGCAATACAGAGGTATGATTGGATCTCTACTTTACTTATCTGCAAGTAGGCCAGATATTATGTTTAGTGTATGCATGTGTGCAAGATTTCAATCAAATCCAAAGTTTTCACATTTAATGGCTGTAAAAAGAATCATAAGATACCTATTAGGAACAGTTAGTTTAGGGTTATGGTACCCTAAGAATTCTTTATGCAATCTAGTAGAATACTCAGATTCGGATTTTGCTGGATCAAAAACAGATAGGAAAAGTACTAGTGGTACATGTCAATTCATAGGGTCTGCACTTGTTTCTTGGAATAGCAAGAAATAAAATAGTGTAGCTTTATCCACAACAGAAGCAGAATATATTTCTGCTGGTAATTGTTGTGCACAGATTCTATGGATGAAGCAACAACTATCTGACTATAGAATAGTATTAGATCACATTCCCATAAAATGTGATAACACAAGTGCCATAAACATATCTAAAAATCCAGTTCTTCACTCTAGAACCAAGCATATAGAAATTAGGCATCATTTTATTAGAGATCATGTTCTAAAAGGTGATGTTGTGTTAGAATTTGTAGATACTAAAAATCAAATTGTAGACATCTTTACAAAACCACTAAGTACAGATACCTTCTACAACATTATAAGAGAATTAGGACTAATAGATGTCAGTGACTTATCCAAATAATCTTTATTATTATGATATTCGAACAATTTACTATTTCTTTATTTGCATGGTGTTTGAACAAATATTAAGTATTTGCTTCATGGTTTTTGCTTCATGATTTGGTTAATATTTTTTCCATGAATGTTGTATGGATGTTTAGTTATATTTTCATGCTTCGAATTTGTTACGAACTTTGGCTTTTTGTTGATGCCAAAGGGGGAGAGAAATAGGGATTAAATCAAGAACTCACATAAGTAATCAACTTAATTTTAAGAGAAGCATAAATTCAAAAACAAAGGGGGAGAATGGAAATTTATGTGAGTGATCGACTAGGAAAAAGTCTGTGTGTGTATTTCTTGATTTCAGAAGTTGTCATCATCAAAAATGGGGAGATTGTAGAAGCAAAGCTTCATGATGAATCAAGATTGATTCAAAGATGTTTTGATGATAACAAAGATGATGACAAAGGTGATGACAAAAAGCTCAAAGGTCAATCAAAGAATGAGTTCAAGATGTTCAAGATAGAATCTAGAACACTTCAAGATTCAAGAGGAAAGTTGAAGAACACTTCAAGACTCAAGAGGAAAAGTTGAAGAACACTTCAAGATTCAGGAGGAAAGTTGAATTCAAGAATCAAGAATCAAGATTCAAGGATCAAGCTTCAAGAATCAAGATCAAGATTCAAGACTCAAGATTCAAGAATCAAGAGAAGACTTAATCAAGATAAGTATGAAAAGGTTTTTTTTCAAAAAATGAGTAGCACATGGATTTTTCTCAAAACATGTTTACCAAAGAGTTTTTACTCTCTGGTAATCGATTACCAGTAGCAAAATGAATTTGAAAAAGTTTTCAAATGAATTTACAACGTTCCAATTGATTTCAAAAAAAGCTGTAATCGATTACAATATTTTGGTAATCGATTACCAGTGCCTTTGAACGTTGAAATTCAAATTCAAATGTGAAGAGTCACATCCTTTCACATAAAAGCTTTGTGTAATCGATTACACTGATTTGGTAATCGATTACCAGTGATTGTTTCTGAATAAATCAAAAGATGTACCTCTTCAAATGGTTTTTGACTTTTTCAAATTGGTTTTAAGTTTTTCTAAAAGTTATAACTCTTCAAAATGGTCCTCTTGACCAAACATGAAGAGTCTATAAAAGCAAGGCTTTGTTTTGCATTTTCAATGAATCTTTCTATCAATCCAATCAATTCATTACAATCCTTTACAATCCTTGAATCTCTTTGAACTTCTTCTTCTTTTTGCCAAAAGCTTTCCAAGGTTTTCTGGTTTTCTAAACCTTGAAAACTTGTGCTATTCATTCTTTTCATCTCTTCTCCCTTTGCCAAAAAGAATTCGCCAAGGACTAACCGCCTGAATTCTTTTTGTGTCTCTCTTCTCCCTTTTCCAAAAGAACAAAGGACTAACCGCTTGAATTCTTTTATGTCTCCTTCTCCCTTGTCAAAGAATTCAAAACGACACAGTCTGAGAATTCTTTTGATTCTTCCCTTTCCCTTATACAAAAGATTTCAAAGGACTAACCGCCTGAGAATTCTTTTGTATCCCCATTCACAAAGTTTCAAAGTTTTAACCGCCTGAGATCTTTGTCTTAACACATTGGAGGGTACATCCTTTGTGGTACAAGTAGAGGGAACATCTACTTAGGTTGTTGACTGAGAACAAGAGAGGATACATCTCTTGTGGATCAGTGCTAGTGGAGGGTACATCCACTAGGCTCAAAGAGAACAAGGGAGGGTACATCCCTTGTGGATCTTTGCTTGTAAAAGGATTTTTACAAGGTTGGAAAAGAAATCTCAAGGACCGCAGGTCGCTTGGGGACTGGATGTAGGCACGGGTTGTTGCCGAACCAATATAAAAACTCTTGTGTGTTTGTCTCCTTCTTCCCTACTCTTTTACTTTCTGGTGTGCATTTTAATTTCCTCTTTTACTTTAGGTTAAGTTTCTCTTCTACTCCTTATTCTCTTAACAACATAGTAAAAGCCTTAGAAGAGTAAATTTTTAATCAGTAAAGGTTTAGGAATAATTAATTTAACCCCCCTTCTTAATTATTCTGAGGCCACTTGATCCAACAGTAGAGCCATGTTCAAAGCGGAGGGAATGAGTGTGGCTATTACGTGATGCATTGGATGTGGAACATCGTCAGTGGGGGTTTAAAGAATGATTGGAGCATGGTATGTTCGGTTTAACAACTTGAAATTACTATTTCAGTAGTATTTTGATTGATTTTACATCTTCATTAAATACACCCTTTGTATTCTTCATATTTTATAGTGGTTTCTTGATGGAACGGTGTTAGACAAGGAAACAATTACAACGATTCGCCATAAATGGGCAACATATTTTCTTAAAGTTCAAAGCAATCAATGTATAAAGTCTTAGTTGACATGGGAAATTTTTTGGTTATTGTGAACATTACAGAGACAAATGTCAAAATATTGGCTTGTATTTATTTGGAAATATATTTATGAAATTTTGTGTTTTGTTGTCTCTACAAAATTGTTGGACTGAGAGAATAGAACTTGTTATTTTAATTTCTTGTGATTAAGGGCAGATGGAAGGATATCAAGCAAGGGAAGACCCTTAGGTTTTCAGCGGACCTTTTGAAGTAAATCACAATTATATTATTGACAAGTCTATGGATGATTAAACAGGATATCCAAAATAAAGGCTATAAATATGTTTGGCAACAAACACAAGATTTGAATAATACTGGATTTAAGAAATTTTTTGTTACAAGGGCTGTTTATTTCTGTTTTATTCTTGCAGATGACAAATAAAGTTGGGAAGGTAATTTTCCAAAGGGCTGGAGAACTCAATGTGCCAGTGGGCTTCATGTGTATGAAGGTGTTTTTACTTCCTTTCCTTTTATTGCATATATACAAGAACTATCTTGTAAAGCTTCTTCCCCTCCCAGTAAGACAATTTTAGTTGCCATGACATTCCTACTTGTGGCTTCTGGTATTACTACCCTTCTATGCAGTTGTTGGGACACATTTTTATATTAAGTTGAGAAAATTAAGAATGAATGAGTTGAATAATTTTAGGGGCTTGATCTGCATATTTCTGAAATTGAGCAATTGTGCACAGAATTCCCATCAACAGTTGTATTGCTTGATCACTTGGGCTTTTGCAAACCACCAATGTAAGCCATATCTTCTGTATAAAAATCATCTCAGAGGCCCAGGTATGTTCCCTTGTATGAATATTGTGTTGCAGAAATGATGAACAAGGTCTTTCCTTTTCTCAACTTTTAAATTTGTTTAGATTCCCACAAGTGTTTGATTCTTTCCTCATGAGCAAAACTTCAAGGAAGCAAAGCATGGATAAAATTTTCATTAATTACATTTTTGCTATACTGCTGATTCTTTTTTTTAATCAGACAGTAGACATAAAATTCAACAATTTGTAACTCCTGTAGATGCTTATTCTTTTTTTGCTAATACCAGACATCAACTGAAGTATTATCTTGTTAATAAAACTAATAAAATGATAAAAGATGTAAATTCACAAAATATTAAATTTGAGATATTGATATAATTATCTAAATCCGTTTAACTTTCTGAAGTCCTTTATGAAAATAATTGTTAGTCTTTGTTTCCTTAATTATTGAAACCTCCAGCATGTGGTACTAAATTTTGATTTTTTTGGATAGGTACATGTGAAATTTGGTGCCCTTTTCAGAGTGTCAAGAGCACAGTTTCCTTATCTGGATTTGTCTCTTCTCTTATCCCATGTTGTCTCTCACTTTGGTGCTAACCGTGTGATGTGGAGCAGGTAACTTCCAATCATACATGTGTTCAGCTACCAATGACAAATGTTGTTGGTAGGACAGCTACACAACTCTTCCAAAAACAATTTACTGTAATGAAGCAATGCTACCAATGACAAAAGTTGTTGCAATTTACTGTAAAGAAGCAATGCATCTTATTGCCAATGAGATCTCTTTGCCTTTATCAGATTTAAAGTGAATCATGGGGAGGACAGCTACACAACTCTTCCAAAACCAATTGACTCCGGTCAAGAGTTGAGAGTGAGGATGTTGTTTGAGTTGTATAAAAGGTTTTTAGCTATTGTAGGGGAAATTAGATGTTGAGTACTTGAATATAAATTACAATTGTGGCAGCACTGAAGATGCTTTTTAGTTGTCTTACTGAGCTCTTCTTGTTTTTGGTAACACGGTGACATAGCATGTTTACAACTTTTTTCTTAGGATAAAATCTCACTGAAAAGAAAAGAAAAATGAGTAAGAATGTGGAGTAGAGTCATAATTCACCTAGTAAATATTGTTGTCTTTTGACATTTGTTAGTGTACAAAGTTCCATTATCAGCAAAACTGTTTTTTGTGAGACCAATCCTAAAAAAGTTTTGCAGGAAATTTGAAGTTACATGGAAAAATATGTTAAGCTTCATGCCTAATGAGACCCATGTAAGTAGATATTTATGTTAGATAGACAAATGTTGTTCTCACCTTTTATAACCATTTTGTGTTTGTTGTGCAGGAAAGTCAGGTCAAGTAGGGAATGGAAGCGGCTGCTACAATAGAAGCAGAGGTTTCAAACTTATAATAATTGTTCAGTAATAAAAACCTTTTGTGTATTTTTTTATACATGTACAACTCAAGTCAAGTGGGGAATGGAAGCGGGTGCTACAATAGACAAAATTTACTAACCTTAAATAACTTATTTGCAGCTATAAGTATAAATCCCAATCATGACAGCCTAACTGAAGTGGTGAAGGTGCACATATTAATTCCAGATGGTAGATACATGGCTTATCCTATGTATATATTTTACATGTTTTCTCGTGACATTGCAAATTAAATATGTCCAGACAATCACGGATTCCTCAAGTTGAGAGGAAACTAGATGTGGCATTTGAAGCGGTGAGCATTTCAACTTTTACAAATTGTAGTGTGGTTCTACCAAAACTTGTTGTGAGCTAGCACTGGTCTTATTGGTGTGTTAATGGATTGCATTTTAGGCAACAAACGTTGATTGCAAGCAACAACAGCATATGATGAAGGACCAAAAAGGAAATGGTACACTCCTCTCAAAGATCAAAATGTTCATTTTATAGAGTTGATTTCTCATTTTCGTGACTCAAGTATAGGCTAAATGTTTTTACATCAATTTGGCTGATTCTTAACTTGTTTTACCATAAGGACTTGCATTATGTCCAGGCTTAGCTCTAGTGGCACCAGCTGGCCAGGCTTCTCTACAGTAAATTTCTTTCATTTTACGTTTTCACCCTGTTAGTGGCTTGATTTCAATCCTTCTTGTTCTATTTGTCTCAACCTGATGAATTTTTCTTTCCTAGGTCTTCTGCTACTAAAGCTCCTGATTGGCTGGAAGCTGCAATCCATGACTCCAAAATGGATTCCATGGAAACTTCAACTAGTTCTTCTAGTGGGAGGGTAAGGACTAACAAATTTATTATTACTATTGTTTTTGTGTGAGTTGGACTTTTACTTGTATTATGTTAAAATCTATTGATCCTAAATGATGTACACTCCACTCAAACAGCTATTTAGAGTTGTCAATAAATAACCGTGCAGATTTTTATTCCTAAAAGATCATGGAAGAGAGGTGTGCAGCTCATGTTCACATCAGTCATTTAATCAAGACTCTAGAAGTACCAAAAACATAGGTTATCAAAGAATCTGAGCTTTTTGAATGTCATGAAATGAGAGAACACGAAGGATCAAAGTGTGGAGTTCTTTTAGAAGTTCACAACTTAAATAGAATGAAAAATGGAATCACTTGTTCTACTGTGAGGATTCCACATGAAAGTAAGAATATTATTCTTCAGCGGAAATGCCATTATCGAGACATATCACAGGCTGCTCCAAGACCTGTGGTGTATGGCCCTCAAAAGCAAGTAAGCTTGAGGTTAATTTTTGGTAAAGATGCCACTCCTTGCACCTTCTTCATCATGCACTAATGACTATCATTATTGTGCAGAATTTCAACTTCTTGTCCTTGTCAGCAGGAAGTAGGTTGTTGTATAGTCATTCTCACTGTAGGCTTAAAACAATTACTTTTTTCGAAAATTTCGTATCATGCATTTTAGCGAGTAAAAGGAATGGCTCTAAATGGTTTTGCTGAAATTTTGGTTGTTGATTGATCCATCTAACCAACTCACCCAGTATTATGTTGGTTTTGCTTCCAATTTATAATTTAAAACTTTTGTAGTAGATATTCATAAGGACTCATACCACCAGTGGTACCTTTTAATAGAATTTTTATTTAGAGTTTTCTGCTATAATAAGATTGAATGTGTGATTAAACATCAATCTTGGAGACTGCTTAAGAAATGAACAGATTTATCAATATAATCTTAGGATCATAGCACAATTTTCAAATTCTAATGAAGCATACTCTAATAATATGGAATTCATCCCCTTTTGACAGGAGACATGTTTAAGGACATTGTTGGCAATGCATATTACATTGCACCCGAGGGCTTAAAAAGAAAATACGGACCACAAGTTGACATTTGGAGTATTGGTGTCATCTTATACATTCTTCTATGTGGTGTTCCTCCCTTTTGGCCAGGTTTGTATTCATTTAGTCAAATCTTAAAGCTAGTTCCTAACTAACAAAATATAATTCTTCTATGATTAATAGACATTTTCCTTTGATCCTACAACTCTTTTTCCTCTAAAAATTACTTTGTTTTATTTACATTAAATGTTAAAACAACACCAAGCTATAATATTAGATCCATGAGGTGTTCCTGGTTCAACCAAAACCTACAACAATTAAATTTCACAAAGGGAGATAACATTAGATATAAGATTCAAAAGAATTAAACATTACAATAAATTTATGAATTCAAAGGTTCCTTCATTCATTTCCTTTTAAAGAAATTTCTTCTATGATTAATAGACATTTTCCTTTGCTCCTACAACTCTTTTTCCTCGAAAAATTACTTTGTTTTATTTACATTAAATGTTAAAACAACACCAAGCTAATAAATAAGTAAAATAAATTATTTATAGATAATCCTCTCTATCACAAGGCAATAAAAGTATGAGCTAGAAATCATACCAGAATGTCCTGTGTTAGATCCCAAAGTTGGTGAACTATGGTAATTCGATCCTTTATTGATGGGATCTCTCCAAGAACATAGTACTTCAGCTAATAAAACAGATTGCTAACAGTTAGCATCAACTAAAGAAATAATACACAAATACTTTATATGCCCAATATTTGAAAACATAAAAATATCTAATTAAAGCATAACCCTACCAGCTATATAGAAAAAGAAAATTAGGGTTGTAGAATAAAATAATAAACTGAACGGACAGAGGAAATCCAGCTGAACTATTTAATTTTTTTAAACTAAAGATTAAAAATTGTATGGAAGAAAAAATTGGCCAAAATCTGAATACACGAATCATATACAAATGTAAAATTCTGATTTGAACCCTGAAAGAATAAACTTACAGCAATTACAAGGTCATGCTCTCTCTCTGATTTACTGATACTTTTAGAAAGTGATTGAATGTTGTCATAGCTATGAATAAGTGGCAAATTCTTGAGACCTATATAATCAATAGCAGAAAAAGAATCAAAGTTGCCAACTATTAAACGTTTTCAACTTTTCTTAGGAAATTCAGAAGGAAAAGATTTCAATATCAATCCTAAACAGGAAATTCACTACATAATTTAATAAAACATGCATAGCAATACACAAGGGAAAGGACTGTTGATTCAGCGGTGACCAAAATGACTTTGGCACCGTCATTAGAAAGAAGTATCTCAATTTCCTAATGATGAACCAAACAGAGCAAGACAGGTCAGACTATTGCTTTCATAAACTTTAAAATCTTCTAATTTCACTCAAAATCTTCTATAAATAGATAAAACCAGCCCATACATTTTTTCTTTCTTTTTTGTTCTAATAAACTAGTTTGTTTAAGAATAATGTCAAATGATGTGGAATTTGGCAATCCATAAACAATAAGCTTTAAGTTGCAATTGTGTTCCATGATTTCAACATAATTGTAAATATACATCTTAATGGGTCCTCTTCCCTCTTCCATTGCTTCATCATTTTAAGTAAATTTGTTGTTCTTCTAGCCTTCAAAAATCGAATATGGTTTAATCTTACTCGCCTCATTTTGAAAGTATTATCAAACCTATCTTGTTCAAAAAAGTGTGTCAACATTTACCTTGTATAAGGCTCCGACCTGCACGCTGCATTGATTGTGATGGTTCTATTAAATTAACTTTTTCTAAAGATTTTGGCCAAACTTCTTGCAGTGCCCTACATCATCAGATTTGAAAGGCAATAAAAAAGTTCAAAAACATTAATAAAATTATAATATCAAAGTTAACCATTCAAAAGAACAAAGTTCAAGAATATTTTACAACAATGATGAACTTGTCCCCGCACCAAAATCTAATACCTTAGATGGGGAGAAACCAGGAATCCTTCTTTAATGGTAGAGCCCTTTAAACATTTTGACTCCCACTATTGCAACATGATGCTTTTGATGATGTTGGTGGTAAGGTATTAACTATTTTCCCTTCTACATTTCTACTCTCTTGGAGACTTAATTCCACTTCTTTTTGTTTTGTTCAAGACAAGTGTGGTAATCTTTTGATGCTTATAATTTTGTATGATTAGATTTTACATTTAATTGCTACATCTATCTTTGCTAGTCATATGCTTTTATGGTATTAAACTATTGATGCATAATGTTGCAAAAATAACTACTACATGTTCATTTTCCTGATACTTGATTTCAAATTTTGTTCTATAAGTTATATTTGTTTATTCAAATTTAAGAGTTCAGTCTTCAGGTCTGAAGTTTTGTAATTAGTACTATTATATTACCTGCATCCTAATGAAAATACCTGATTTTATGGTAGTGTGGCTCATTTTCTGGAATCACGAGGTATGATAGAAGATGCTCTTGAAGTAGCTATTGACCCTGACTACATATTTGATCTAGCAATACAGCTTGGAAAACTAGATGTAGCAAAGGTATGCTCATGTAATATGTCTACAAGGAGATATTGTTTAATTTGTGAAAGTTGTTAACTCGGGTATCTAATTTTCTTCGTTTCTCTTCATTAGTTTGATTTGTCATTTTATATCACAAATAATATACCTCATTTTTCCATGTAGAGTATTGCAATAGAATTGCAGAGCGAGCAGCAGTTGGGAGAATTAGCTATGTTTACTAGAAATTAAAGGTGTTTTCTATGTGATTTAAATCTTCAGCTATATTTATTTAACCTATACTATGTTCTTTGTGTAAAGCTTTATTGCACTCCTAAATATCCATAGCCAAGTGTATTATACATTTTCGTGATGGTGTGCTATTGAATTTGACCATGTACACATGATGTATAGACCTTATTGAAGCTTTTGATATGCAAGAGATTATACAGGTTTTACTTATTGCCAGATTAACATTTGCTTCGTTGCATGTTACAAGTTATAGTGAAAAAGCTAGTTAATGCCTCATTGCTTCAATTATGAAATTATAGAGGTTTTTTTTTTGTGAACATTGACTCAGGGTTCTTGCATTTGATACTGGATATTTTACTAGGACAAATATTTGTGGGCAAAATACTAGCAGTTAATGCCTGGAAAGAGAGAAAAAAAAGATATAAAACATTTGGTATGAAAAAACATCAATTCTGAAATCGCTTTCAGAATTGTCGAAGCAGATACAACATTCAAAGATGAAGACGACTATTAGCTAATAACTGTCTTTGAATGTCGAAGCAGACGCAGCATTCAAAGACAGTTATTAGCTAATAACCGTCTTTGAATGTCGAAGCAGACGTAGCATTCAACGATGGTTATTAACGGTTATTAGCTAATAACCATCTTTGAATGATTGTAAATTTCAAAGACGGTTATTAAAATAATCGTCGTAAAAAGCAATTTGGTTTTAACGACGTTATATACAACGATGGTTTGCAACCGTCATTAAAAGCACTTATTAACCGTCGTAAAAAGTCCTTTTTCTAGTAGTGTGTAAATCACTTAATCCATGTTGTCTTAGAATCATGTTTAGTCATAGTAATTGTCACATTATGTTCTAAGTTTGTGTTGAATTTTTATTTTGTTGATTGAATTCTAGATACATTTGTTCATGTATTCTTGTCATTCTTAGCCTATCTTTTAAATTTTGAGTCTAATTCATGCATGTTATTTAGTTCATAACATGTTCTAAATCAATTTCTAGAAGTAATCTTGTTGTTGAACTCTTTTTTTTTTATTTCTAAGTTTCCTACATGATGCCTATGATGAAGTTGAGTTGTGGTACTGAGTTGTGGCTGGATTTGTGAATCAAAATAGGTCTTAAGCTCTCTTGAATTGTGTTATTCAAGATAATTGAGCATAAGCAAACACAAATTGTAACTATCCAAGCCTTAAGCAACATAAACACTACTCTTGATTTCTAGGTTGAAATCGCTAGTGCTGGCAGCTTGAACATATGAAATTGTATAAATTACTGGGAATTGGTCACTACGTGTTTTGAGCTAAAATTTTTATTCAATTTTCTAGACATCTGGAAAAAAATTATAACAAAGGAACCAAGCGATTTGGATCAAAGGAAAACATAATAAAAATCACAAAAGTTGGCAGAAAAATCAATGTCCAAGAAAAAATAAAATGAAAGGGAAGTGTGCTTATTGTTTTGGCTCAAAATTTGTTCTATAATTGGTGCCTATTTTATACCAATCTTAGTTCTAAAATTTCAATTGAAAATTAGTGTAAAAACAAGTTCCAAAACTAGAGGTTTCTTGAATCTTTTTTTATAGTTTTTTTACTCTACTCTAGAGTCATTCTAAGTTTCTCTTTGAGTCCTAGCTTGCTTTTATGTGCTTTTCATCACTTTAATTGTGGAATAATCCTTGAAAATTTGTCTTGTTAAAACTCTATTGGTTTAGCTTTCATTTCATTTTTTTGGTCTTTGGTTATTGCTTGTCTCTTTGTTTCCTTGTTTGTGAGTTGCCATATAGGGAATTGGAAAAGAGAATTGGTGCCGTCCCTTGAAGAACTTGAGTCAAGAAGCAAGGAGAAAACCACCTTAAGAGCTATTGGACTAAGAAGCACTCCAAATTGAGTGAATCACCAAAGAGATAACAACCACCAAAATTGAGGACCTTTTTGTAATTTTGTAATTGACAATTTACTTACTTTCATTGCTTTCAAATTTTGTAACAAAAAGGCCTTTCATTGGAAGCAAGTTGGGAGCCTCCAATAGGCCACCCTACTTCCATTTGTGTGTAATAATTTTAGGCAATTTTCCCTTACGATTGTGAGTGTTTTGTTGGGAACCTTAAATGTGGTTATCCAAACACTCTTAGGATTCGCCTAGTTTACATTTCTTGCTTACTTTCATAGCTTATTTCCTTTACCTTCCATTGTCAAACCACCTAGATAGCTTTCCTTTTACTAATTAGTTTTTACCTTATCTTTCACACCTCTTTTAGTGTTTATTTTGTCTAGTTTCAACCATAGTTTCTTTTACCTTTTATTTTCAAACCCCCAACAAGAAAGAACCATAACTTAGGAACCAACTTAAGTCTTCATTCTTCATCTAGTGTTAATGGTGAGGGTTCTACTCCTAAGGACCCCTTGTATAAGATATTAGATGATTTGAGATCCCTTAAGTTGTGGAAAGAAAAACAAGAGAGAAAAGAAAAAGGAAAAAAAAGAATGGAAGAAATAAGTCAAGATGAAAGAGAGAAAATAAGAGGGGAAGAAAGAAGGAAATACAAAAAGAGTTAAG
Organism: Glycine soja; assembly: GCF_004193775.1. Classification (NCBI taxonomy): domain Eukaryota; kingdom Viridiplantae; phylum Streptophyta; class Magnoliopsida; order Fabales; family Fabaceae; genus Glycine; species Glycine soja. The sequence goes on from NC_041019.1 coordinate 28,240,601, forward strand.
AAAAGAAAAGCATGTCTCCTATAGTAGTCATAACTCTTGCAAGAGCCTAAGTGAAGAACTTCGTGACTATTATGAAGGAAGGCATATGTCACATCTTAGACCTCACTCCCATAGGAGAGAAAAGGAAAGAAAGCCTCAAAAGGCTAACATTAACCTCCCATAGTTCCATGGGAAGGACAATGTAGAGGCTAACCTTAGATTCAGAAATAAGGGTAGAGCAACAATTTAAAAGGAAGTCTACTTCAAAATCTTATGGCTCTCACTCTTATCTAAATAAAGACCAAGGTCAAGGCATCTTAGGGGTGACTTCTTCTAAGCCCAAAGATGATAAGGGGAAGACAATAGAAAAGCAACCCCTAAAGGCTAGTATGCAAGAGAAGACTAGCTCCATGAAGTGCTTTAAATGTCTTGGAAGAGGACACATTACTTCTCAATGCCCCACCAAGAAAACCATGATTATGAGGGGCCAAGACATTTATAGTAGCCAAGATGAGGTTACTACTTCACCTTCCTCTAGTGAAAGTGAAGAAGCAAAAGTGGAAGAATCTAGTGAAGAAATCTACCCCCAAGAAGAAGGACAACCTATAATGGTTAAGGAGGAGTGTAAGGAGGTAAGTGTTTCCTCCAAGAGGTTAGCTAAGAAGGAAAGACATTTTGAAATAAAGACAAATATTAAAGAAATTTCCCCTCTTAGACAACCTCCACATTTTCTCCTTTGTAAAAAGACACTTGTTAGTATTGCCACACCTCTTGGGCTTGAGTTTATTCCCCAAGTAAAGGAGTTGTTGGATGAGGGTTTGGTTTGCAAGAGATTAAATCCTTGTGCTTTGTTGGTGCCCAAAATAGGTATTATTAGACATCAAATCCCTAAAATAGGTGGTATGATGAATGTTTTGAGTGGTGCAACCCTCTTTTGTAAAATCACTCGTGCACCCAACATCTTCATGATTTTTGTACATAGGGACTCATTAGGTAGGTTTGTTCTTATTTTTAGTTTCAATACAAACTTAGGTACTCATATGGGACACCTTAGGTTTGTCATACTTTTTGGTAGGAATAATCAACATGAAAATACAGAAAAAAAAAGTATGTTTTTATTGCATTACTTTTCTTAATTTTTTAAATAATGATTAAAGGGTTCCTATGAACTCTAAGAGAATAAAGGTCATTCCTAAGTGGCCCATTCCACCAAGTATAAGGAAAATTTGGGGCTTCCATGACTTAACAAACTTTTACAAAAGGTTTGTCTCATATTTTTCTATACTTGTAACACCGCTCATTAAGTTGGTGAGGAACCATGTTCCTTCATGGGAAGATGCCCAACAAATGGGTTTTCAGACCTTACCTTACTTTAACTTCCTAAACACCACTAATATGTATGTTTTTGTTCTTTTTACAGGTGTTGAGGAAAAAAGCCCAGAGTTTCAAGAACCTCGGGATTTGAGGTCAAATCCTTTTCAAGGGGGAGGGAATGATGCAATCCTACCCCACAAGGGCATTGGACAGAAGACGACTCCAAGTAGATTGGGCCAGAGATGCAAGAAAAGGCCCTAGGATTCTCATGAGCCTTAGGGTAGATTTTGGGCCCATGGGCTAAGTATGAGCCCACTTATCTTTGTATATATTAGAATAAGGTTTCATTATTTTTGGGCCTTGTATTTAGGGCTCCATAATGTAGGTAGGGTACCCTTGAAATGTATGATTTTTCAGCCCTTGTATTTTAGGGCACATAGACTAGTTTTTTTATTAGGGATAGTTTTGTAATTTCAAATGTATTAAGTGAATATTTGATCTGTGTGTTGGTAAATAAATTTAATTGAATTTGGAAAGGCGTAATCCAATTAAATTTTAGAGGGGGAGGTGAGCATTTGCTTGCTACACCCCATTGCCACATCATATAGTCACACTTTGTGCATGTCCTTCATGCTTTACATGCCTCATGACACCTAAGCACACTTAGTGGATAATCTTGGACTTGATCTTGGGTTAGTGGGCTGAACCATAGCTAAAATTCACTAATCATAATTAGTGAAATTTTGGCTCCACAAATTCAATTTCAAATTCAAGTAAAATTTGAATAGAAATTCAAATTTCCCTCCAATTTTGTGTGACACTTAGGCTATAAATAGAGGCCATATGTGTGCATTTTTTTCAACTTTGATCATTTGAGAATTAAACTTCAAAGTTCAGACATCTTTTGAGGCACTAAATTTCGTGCTCCTTCTCTCCCTCTCCCTCCATTCATCTTCTCCTACTTCAAGCTCTTATCCATGGCTTCCTATGGTGGTAAGCTTCTTCTAGACTCATCTTCTTCTTGAAGTGGTGTCTCCTCTCAACTCGTCTTCTTCTTGAAGTGGTGTCTCCTCTCAACTCTTCTTCTTCTCCATTCCGCTGCCATTAAAATTCAAGAAGCAAAGGACTCCATTGATGAAGAAGATCCAAGGCCTACAAATTCCAATGGAGCTACATCAGTTAGGGTGAGAATGAAGGAGAAGTGTGTGAAGATTGGTGAGAAGACTGAGTGTCAGAATGAGATAAGGCTCTAGGGTGTGCGAGAATCACACTAATTTCAAAGACGATTTTCTTAAGAAAATCGTCTTTGAATACTTGATTTTTAAGACGACTTTAAGAAAATCGTCTTTGAACACTCATTTTTAAGATGATTTTAAGAGAACCATCGTCATATATATTCTATTATTTATAAAATTATCATCGTCTTATATATTAAAATAGTTTTTGGAAATCGTCTTAGAAAATGCATAATAAAAAATTACTTTTTTAGTAATGATTGCTTTGTTGGACAAGTGGCCTTAGATATCTTAAGAAGGAGGGATTGAATTAAGATATCACAATCTTTTCTTAATAAAAAAAAATTATTTTGATTCTATCCCAACAACCCAAGATTTCTTTTAAAAATGAACTCCTAAATAATAATGCAAATTAATCTTACTAAATAGAAGTAATAAGCAATAAACAATAAAGGAGTTTAAGGGAAGAGAAAATGCAAACTCAGATTTATACTGGTTTGGCCACACCCTTGTACCTACGTCCAGTCTCCAAGCAACCCGCTTGAAAGTTCCACTATCTTGCAAAATCCCTTTACAAGTTCTGAACCACACAAGGACAACCCTTCCTTTATGTTCAGATTTCTTTACAACAAGAGACATTTGGTCTCTTAATCCCTTTTGAGAAATAGAATGAAGAGAAGAAGAAATCTCTCTTGAAAGAGATAAATTATACAATTGAGCACTCAATTAATTCCTTATTGAATTGCAAGTGTATTGGCCAAGGAATTCTTAAGAGGATAAAATGATTTTGCTTTTTGAGAGGATAAGACTTTTTGTTCTGAAAAACTCTAAGCAAATTCGTGTTCCAAGTCACATATAAATAGACCTTTGATGGCCATGTAAAAACCATTTGAAAAGTTGTGACCCTTGGAAATAATTTTTTGAAAAACTCCTCTGGTAATCGATTACAAGACTTGTGTAATCGATTACAAGCTTTAAAATTTGAATCAAAACGTTTAGTAACTGCTGGTAATCGATTACCATCCATGTGTAATCGATTACACAATGTAAAATTTGAATTCAAATTTTTAATAACTATTATAAATTATTTTGGCCACTGGTAATCGATTACCAAAGAGTAAATCTCTTGAAAAAAACATTTTTGCTTAAACTTTTTGGCCAAACCTTTTGCAGTTTCAATTTGAAATTCCCTTCCTAAAACACTAGAGATCTTCTTGATGTTTGTATCTTGTATTTTTGGATTTTTGTCTTGAATTAAACTTGAGAAACACATTTTTATAAGGCATCAAAACATCACGATCATATGACATCATCAAAACATCAAAGGTAAAGTCTTTGCTTCTACATGCTTCCTCCCTTTCATATGTTAATTGATGCTAAGTTGTGATTTTCATTTCTCATAACTAAGCATAATTTCAAAAAGTTATCGCATGAGCTTTTGGAATGGTTTGTTTTTGAACCGACCGAATTATGGTATGATGTGTTAGACAGTAATGTTAGTTATTTTTGCATGTCTGGTAAGTTTTTTATTTTTTATTTTCAGGTGTTTTGTAAGAGAGAGAGTTTGAGTGTTGTTTTTGCCATAGAAACGGGAGTTAAAGTATATTTGTTCTTAAAATAAAGAGATAGTAACAAAAATAATATTAACTTGTGTACTGAAATAGCATCTGCCTATTACACGCTTTAAAAATTACATGCTGTAAATAAACTTTTTCTTTTTTTCACAGTTTCACACGTGGAGAATGATTAGAACTTTCGCATTAAGTCAAAAGAGATTTTTTGTTAAATCTTATTAAATAAATATAATATGACAAATAAGCGGACATGATTAAATAAGGTAAACTGACCATTGGAAAAAATATATATAAAAAGATTAATCACACATATTTAATTGATAACTTCACATCTTGAAAAGCAAAATTAAAAAAAAAAAATCTACACAAAAATTTATAACTGTTATAAACAACTTGTATTTGTACTTTATGAATAATTTAGAGACAGTGTATTAAGAAATCGCTTTAAAATGACAATTTTCTCTAGGCAACCGAGATGAGTTCTTCTTAAAGCTTAGTCTTAAAGGATTCTTTTTCGATAACAAAGGTCAGATCAACTGTTATTTAACAAACAATTAAAATTAATATACGAAAAAAAAGGGCCCAAAATTTACCAATCCTTTATTAAAAAAGAAAGAATCGTGTCAGCAAAAGCAGTAAAAGTGGCATATATTGGGAAATAATTTTGAAAGTGGTATAAGATGAGAAAATGCTTTTATAAAAGTATTAGTATATATATATGGCTATGAAAAAAGTCCCGATGCTTTAGCAATGTGATGATTATAAAGTCAAACAGGAGCAATTTCCCCTCCTCACATCACATGTCCCTCCATCCTCAACAACACAATAAACCTCTCCACATGCTATTAAGAATTCCCCATTAACCCTGACCCTAGCTATTCTGGTCCCTATAAGTTTTGCCCCACCACACTTTAACCTAGACTGATTCCTATAAATTCATCAGAATGTGGCAACAACTTAGTTCAAGGCCATGAAACAAAAGCTGGTTTTGGAAGCAAGCCAAGAAGGCAGAGAAAAACCATGCTCTATTAGTTAGAGAAAGTGGGTCTGCGAATCTCACTGTTGTTTGTTTTTCAAGAAAACGGTGTGTATAAAAATCGGTAGGGATCAGAAAAGTGTAGTAGCTATGGTTAGCATGGAGAGAAAAACAAAGAATGAAAATGGGTCTATTGGGTTTGGATCCATTTTCATGCATGCCGATGGCAAAGATTTGCTTCTCATGGTTTTAGGTACCATTGGGGCTGTTGGGGAAGGCTTGGCCACCCCTCTAGTGTTGTATATCAGTAGCCGCATGATGAATAACATTGGGAGTTCCTCTAACATGGATGGAAACACTTTCATCCATAACATCAATAAGGTTCAATTCTATATCTCTCTAACTCTCTTTATACACAAACAAGAAATTATTATATGATCCCACACCGTCATATAATCTCAATTAATCTACATATGACACCTAATGTCGTATGAAAATTAATTGAAACCATAGATACTCGGTGATACGAAGCTATCTAATAATTTCTCTACTCACTTGGAAAGAGCATAACATGAAAGCTAGAGAAGCTTACTGATGACTTGTTTTGGCTTTATTGGTTATGCAGAATGCAGTGGCTTGGTTATATTTGGCTGGTGCCTCTTTTGCGGTTTGCTTCCTCGGTGAGTTTCGGTTATGCAATGGTTTTGATTTTTTCCTTTTCTCTTTCAATTCACGCCACGCAAATTAAAGTAATGATATTGTTGTAACCTCTTTTTATTTCTTTAATTATTAATATTACAATTATTATATTTTCGTTATTTTCAGAGGGTTATTGTTGGACAAGAACAAGCGAAAGACAAGCAGCGAAAATGAGATGCAGTTATCTGAAAGCAGTGCTCAGACAAGATGTGGCATACTTCGATTTGCAAGTCACAAGCACGTCCGATATCATCACTAGCGTCTCCGGCGACAGCATCGTAATTCAAGATGTTCTTAGTGAAAAGGTAGTTGTTATGCCATCAGTTAACTGAAAAAAATTGTGCTAGCTCGTAATTTAGCTTCTAATGAAATTACATGAATTTGAAACCCAGGTTCCGAATTTCTTGATGAACATTTCATTGTTCGTTGGGAGCTACATAGCGGCTTTTGCAATGTTGTGGAGGTTGGCCATTGTGGGGTTTCCTTTCGTGGTTCTTCTTGTGATCCCGGGTTTAATATACGGCAAGACTTTGATTGGCTTGTCTAGTAAAATCAGAGAAGAGTATAACCAAGCTGGGACAGTGGCGGAACAAACAATTTCGTCCATCAGAACCGTTTTTTCATTTGTGGGGGAAAGCAAGACCATGAACGCTTTCTCCAACGCGCTTCAAGGGACGGTTAAGTTGGGCCTGAAACAAGGCTTGACTAAGGGATTAGCCATTGGAAGCAACGGCGTCGTTTTCGGCATTTGGTCCTTCATGTGCTACTACGGTAGCAGACTCGTCATTTATCATGACGCCAAAGGAGGGACAGTTTTTGCAGTCGGAGCAGCAATCGCCGTTGGTGGATTGTAAGTAGTCATTATTATCTCATTCTTTCCATTTACAGTTTTCTTTATATATTTATTAATGAAAAATATCTATTAAAATTTAATTAAAAAATCTAACTATAGTGAAACTTCTTTTTTTAATAACATATTTTTTATTTACAGAATTCAAATTCAAAACTTTTTTTTAGAGAATGGAACTCAATTTTTTACTCAAATCACCAATTTTTTTTTATCATTTAATCAATTTTACTAATTAATCTATTTGTATAACTTAAAAAACAAACTCAACTCAAATCCACTTCTCATTTGGTAAAATTTTATGTCAACTTAATTAGCATGCTAATCAAGTCTTTGATTGGGAAATAGGGCATTAGGGGCGGGTTTATCCAACATGAAGTACTTCTCGGAGGCGGTGGCGGTAGCGGAGCGTATAAAGGAAGTGATCAAGAGGGTTCCCAAGATAGATTCTGACAACAAGGATGGGCAAACCCTGGAAAAATTTTACGGGGAAGTGGAATTTGACCGAGTCGAATTCGCATACCCGTCGAGACCCGAAAGTGCGATTTTGAAAGGGCTGAGCCTGAAGGTTCCAGCAGGGAAGAGAGTGGCGTTGGTGGGGGAGAGTGGCTCAGGGAAATCAACAGTGATAGCTTTATTACAGAGGTTTTATGACCCTGTTGGGGGAGAGGTGCTTCTGGACGGGATGTGATGCAATCCTCCCTAGGAAGGGACCAATCACTAGAACCATGAGCAAGAGGCTTCAAGAAGATTGGGCTAGAGCTGCTGAAGAAGGCCCTAGGGTTCTCATGAACCTTAGGGTAGATTTCTGAGCCCATGGGCCAAGGTTGGGTCCAATTATCTTTGTACATATTAGACTAGGATGTCATTATATTTGGTCCTTGTATATAGGGCTCCATATTGTAGGTAGGGTACCCTAGAAATATAGGATTTTTCAGCCCTTGTATTTTTTGGGCACCTAGACTAGTTTTTGTATTAGGGGTAGTTTTGTAATTTCACATGCACTAAGTGGATATTTGATGTGTGTGGTTGGAAATAAATTTAATTGAATTGGTAGAAGCCCAATCCAATTAAATTTTAGAGGGGGAGGTGAGCATTTGCTTACTACACCCCATTGCCACATCATATAGTCACACTTTGTGCATGTCCTTCATGCTTTTCATGCCTCATGACACCTAAGCACACTTAGTGGAGAATCTTGTAATTGATCTTGGATTAGTGGGCTGAACCATAACTAAAATTCACTAATCATAATTAGTGAAATTTTGGCTCCAAAGTTTGGCTCCACAAATTCAATTTCAAATTCAAGTGAAATTTGAATTTCCCTCCAATTTTGTGTGACACTTAGGCTATAAATAGAGGTCATGTGTGTGTATTTTTTTCAACTTTGATCATTTGAATATTAACTTCAGATTTCAGAGCTCCTTTTGAGCACAAAATTTCGTGCTCTTCTCTCCCTCTCCCTTCATTCATCTCCTTCTTCCTCCAAGCTCTTATCCATGGCCTCCTATGGTGGTGAGCTTCTTCTAGACTCATCTTCTCCTTGAAGTGGCGTCTCCTCTCTCTCTTCCTTCTCCATTCCGCTGCCATTTATCTTCCAAGAAGCAAAGGAATCCATTGATGAAGAAGATCCTAGGCCTACAAGCTCCAATGGAGCTTGCATCATGTGGTATCAGAGCATCTTCATCTAGGTGATGTTCTTTTGCTTCCTCTATCTTTTTGTTCGGTGAATTCTCTTTAATTCCTTGTTCTTCATCTTATTCTCCATGTATATCCTCCATTGTATTGTGGTTTGGTGCTGTTTAGAGTAGATTCAAAAAAAAAAAAATAAACCGATTAAATCTTAGATCTACACTTGTTCTTGCATTTCTATGGTTCAAAATTTGTAGATCTACTCTTGAATCTTGTTTTTGTGTTGATTTTAGGTTCTATCAATTTTCATTCATAATATTCTTGTGCTGAACCTTTAGATCTAAATTTTGTTCCAAAATATTGATTAGAAAAAAAAAACACAAAAATCTAAGTGTAAATCACTTAATCCATGTTGTCTTAGAGTCATGTTTAGTCATAGTAATTGTCACATTATGTTCTAAGTTTGTGTTGAATTTTATTTTGTTAATTGAATTCTAGATACATTTGTTCATGTATTCTTGTCATTCTTAGCCTATCTTTTGAATTTTGAGTCTAATTCATGCATGTTATTTAGTTCATAACATGTTCTAAATCAATTCCTAGAAGTAGTCTTGTTCTTGAACTTTTTTTTTGCTTTCTAAGTTTCCTACATGATGCCTATGATGAAGTTGAGTTGTGGTGCTGAGTTGTGGCTGGATTTGTGAATCAAAATAAGTCTTAAGCTCTCTTTAATTGTGTTATTCAAGATAATTGAGCATAAGCAAACACAAATTGTAACTATCCAAGCCTTAAGCAACATAAACACTACTCTTGATTTCTAGGTTGAAATCGCTGGTGCTGGCAGCTTGAACATACGAACTTGTATAAATTACTGGGAATTGGTCACTACGTTTTTTGAGCTGAAACTTTTACTGAATTTTCTAGACATCTGGATGAAAATTATAAAAAAAGAACCAAGCGATTTGGATTAAAGGAAAAAATAAGAAAAATCTCACAAGTTGGCAGAAAAATCAGTGTCCAGGGAAAAAAAAAAGAAAAGTGAAAGGAAAGTGTGCTTGTTGTTTTGGCTCAAAATTTGTTCTATAATTGGTGCCTATTTTATACCAATCCTAGTTCTGAAATTTCAATTGAAAATTATTGTGAAAACAAGTGCCAAAACTAGAGGTTTCTTGAGTCTTTTTTTTTTTTAGAGTTTTTCTACTCTACTCTAGAGCCATTCTAGGTTTCTCTTTGAGTCCTAGCTTGCTTTTTTGTGCTTTTCATTGCTTTAGTTGTTGAATAATCCTTGGAAATTTGTCTTGTTAAAACTCTATTGGTTTAGCTTTCATTTCATTTTTTTTTGGTCTTTGGTTATTGCTTGTCTCTTTGTTTCCTTGCTTGTGAGTTGCCATATAGGGAATTGGAAAGGAGGATTGGTGCCATATCTTGAAGAATTTGAGTCAAGAAGCAAGGGGCCAACCACCTTAAGAGCTATTGGACTAAGAAGCACTCCAAATTGAGTGAAACACTAAAGAGAGAATAGCCACCACAATTGAGGACTTTTTTCTTTGTAATTTTGTAATTGGCAATTTGCTTTGCTTTCAAATTTTGTAACAAAAAGGCCTTTCATTGGAAGTAAGTTGGGAGCCTCCGCTAGGTCACCCTACTTCCATTTGTGTGTAATAATTTTAGGCAATTTTCCCTTAGGATAGTGAGTGTTTTGTTGGGAACCTTAAATGAGGTCATCCAAACACTCTTAGGATCCGCCTAGTTTGCATTTCTTGCACTTTAATTTCTTGCTTACTTTCATAGCTTATTTCCTTTACCCTCCATTGTCAAACCGCCTAGATAGCTTTCCTTTTACCAATTTGTTTTTACCTTATCTTTCACACCTTTTTTAGTGTTTATTTTGGCTAGTTTCAACCATAGTTTCTTTTACCTTTTTTTCAAACCCCCAACAAGAAAGAACCATAACTTAGGAACCAACATGAGTCTTCATTCTTCATCTAGTGTTAATGGTGAGGGTTCTACTCCTAAGGACCCCTTGTATAAGATATTAGATGAGTTGAGATCCCTTAAGTTGTGGAAAGAAAAACAAGAGAGAAAAGAAAAAGGTAAAAAAAGAGTGGAAGAAATAAGTCAAGATGAAAGAGAGAAAATAAGAGAGGAAGAAAGAAGAAAAATAATGAAAGAAATGAAAAGAGAAAAACATGCCTCCTATAGTAGTCATGACTCTTGCAAGAGTTTAAGTGAAGAACTTAGCGACTATTATAGAGGGCGTCATAGTTCACATACTAAACATCACTCCCAAAGAAGAGAAAAGGATAGAAGGCCTCAAGAGGTTAACATTAGCCTCCCATATTTCCACGGAAAAGATAATGTTGAGGCCTACTTAGATTGGGAAATGAAGGTTGAACAACTCTTTGCTTGCCATCATATTAGCGAAGAGAGAAAAGTTCCATTGGCTACCCTTAGCTTTCAAGGGTATGCCCTCTATTGGTGGACTTCCCTTGTTAAAGAACGAAGGATTCATGAGGATCCTCCAGTAGAGTATTGGAATGATCTTAAGAGTGCCCTTAGGAAGAGGCACATTCCCTCCTACTATGAAAGGGAGCTTATGGACAAGCTCCAAAGGCTTAGACAAGGGAGTATGAGTTTTGAAGAATATAGACAACAAATGGAACTACTCCTTTTAAGAGTTGGACTTAGGGAGGAGGAAAGAACAAGCATAGCTAGGTTCCTTAGTGGGCTCAATATGGAAGTGAGGGACAAGGTTGAACTCCTTCCATATAGGGACCTAGATGAGCTAGTCCAACTTTGTATAAGAGTGGAGCAACAACTTAAAAGAAAGCCTTCTTCAAAATCTTATGGCTCTCACTCTTATCCAAGGAAGGACCAAGCCCATGGAATTTTAGGGGCTGCACCTTCAAAACCCAAGGAAGATAAGGGTAAGACCATAGAGAAATACACCCCTAAGACTAGTTCCCAAGAAAGGACTAGCAACATTAAATGCTTCAAATGTCTTGGGAGAGGTCACATTGCCTCTCAATGCCCCACAAAGAAAACCATGATCATGAGGGGTCAAGACATTTATAGTAGTCAAGAGGAGACTACTTCTTGCCCTTCCTCTAGTGGAAGTGAAGATGAAGTAAGGGGTGAAGAGTCTAGTGAGGAAGTCTACCCTCATGAAGAAGGTGACCTCTTAATGGTTAGAAGGCTCCTTGGAGGTCAATCTTGTGATCTATCTCAATCCCAAAGAGAGAACATCTTTCATACAAGATGCAAAATTTTAGATAAAACTTGTTCTCTCATTGTGGATAGTGGATCTTGTTGCAATTGTTGTAGCACAAGATTAGTTTCCAAGTTGAACCTCACTATCATTCCCCACCCAAAACCTTATAAACTTCAATGGCTCAATGAGCAAGGGGAAATGATAGTTAACCAACAAGTGAAGGTACCTTTCTCCATTGGGACATATAAGGATGAAGTTAATTGTGATATAGTTCCCATGGAGGCAGGACATATTCTGTTAGGAAGGCCGTGGCAATTTGATAGGAAGATCATTTATAATGGCCTAACTAATGAGATTAGCCTCACCCATCTTGGCACTAAATTTGTGTTGCATCCTCAAACACCTTCACAGGTGGCCAAAGATCAACTAACTATGAAAGATAAGAGGGATGAGGAAGAAAAATTAGAAAAACAAAAGAAAAAGAAGGATAGTAAGGTCTTGTCTTCAAAGGCCAGGGGGAAGGAAAAAGAGGGAAAGGATTCCTCCAAGAAGATTGTTAAGAAGGAAAATCATTTTGCAACAAAAGGTGATATTAAAAGAGCACTCCTTCTTAAACAATCTTTCTACCTTCTCCTATCAAGGGAAACATCCATTAGCACTGCCACAATTCCTACATTTGAGACCTTACCCCCAAAGGTCCAAGAACTCTTACATGAATTTGGTGATATATTTCCCAAAGAGATACCCCCTGGGCTACCTCCTTTAAGGGGAATAGAACACCAAATAGATTTAGTCCCAAGAGCAAGCCTTCCTAATAGGCCAGCCTATAGGACTAACCCTCAGGAGACTAAGGAGATAGAGTCTCAGGTTAAAGAATTGTTGGAGAAGGGCTGGGTCCAAGAGAGCCTATGCCCATGTGCTGTGCCAGTGTTGTTGGTGCCCAAAAAGGATGGTACGTGGAGAATGTGTACAGATTGCAGGGCCATCAACAACATCACTGTAAAGTATAGGCACCCCATTCCTAGACTTGATGATCTGCTTGATGAGTTGCATGGTGCCAATATCTTTTCAAAAATTGATCTTAAAAGTGGTTATCACCAAATCAGGATGAAAAAGGGTGATGAGTGGAAAACTGCTTTCAAGACCAAGTTTGGTTTGTATGAATGGCTAGTGATGCCTTTTGGGCTCACTAATGCACCAAGCACCTTTATGAGGCTTATGCATCATGTCTTAAGGGATTTCATAGGTAGATTTGTAGTTGTTTATTTTGATGATATTTTAGTGTATAGTAGGAGCCTAGATGATCACTTAGGACATCTCAGACAAGTTCTTTCAGTCCTTAGGAAAAACACCCTCTATGCAAATATAGAGAAGTGTACCTTTTGTGTAGATAATATAGTTTTCTTAGGTTTTGTAGTTGGTAGAAATGGGGTCCAAGTGGACCCTGAGAAAATCAAGGCCATCCAAGAATGGCCCACCCCAAAAAGTGTGGGAGATATTAGGAGCTTCCATGGGTTAGCAAGCTTCTATAGAAGGTTCGTTCCTAATTTCTCTACAATTGCATCACCTCTCAATGAGCTGGTGAAGAAGAATGTGGCATTTACCTGGGGTGAAAAACAAGAGCAAGCCTTTGCTTTGCTCAAAGAAAAGCTTACTAAGGCACCTGTTCTAGCTCTTCCTGACTTTTCTAAAACTTTTGAGCTAGAATGTGATGCCTCTGGAGTGGGAGTTGGAGCTGTATTGTTACAAGGTGGGCACCCTATTGCTTATTTTAGTGAAAAACTTCATAGTGCCACCCTCAACTACCCCACCTATGATAAAGAGCTTTATGCCTTAATAAGAGCCCTCCAAACTTGGGAACATTACCTTGTTTCCAAGGAATTTGTCATTCATAGTGATCATCAATCACTTAAGTACATTAGAGGGCAAAGCAAGTTAAACAAGAGGCATGCAAAATGGGTAGAGTACCTAGAGCAATTTCCATATGTTATCAAATACAAAAAGGGAAAAACAAATGTGGTAGCTGATGCCCTCTCTAGGAGACACACATTGTTTTGCTCCCTAGGAGCTCGAATTTTAGGATTTGATAATATTAGGGACTTGTATGCTTTAGATGAACATTTCTCTCCCATTTATGAGAGTTGTGGGAAAAAGGCCCAAGATGGATTCTATTTGGCTGAGGGGTATTTGTTCAAAGAGGGAAAGCTTTGCATACCCCAAGGATCCATTAGGAAATTACTTGTGAAAGAGAGCCATGAGGGTGGGCTCATGGGCCACTTTGGGATAGACAAGACCCTTGTCTTACTCAAAGAAAAGTTTTATTGGCCCCATATGAAGAAAGATGTCCATAAGCATTGCACTAGGTGTGTGGCTTGTTTACAAGCCAAGTCTAGGGTGATGCCTCATGGGCTATACACACCCTTACCCATCCCATCTGCACCTTGGGTAGACATTAGTATGGACTTTGTCCTTGGGCTTCCTAGAACCCAAAGAGGTGTAGACTCTATCTTTGTGGTGGTGGATAAGTTTAGCAAGATGGCACACTTTATACCATGCCACAAGGTGGATGATGCTTCCCACATCTCAAAACTCTTTTTCAGGGAAGTTGTGAGACTCCATGGTTTGCTTAGGACCATTGTGTCAGATAGAGATGCTAAGTTCCTTAGCCACTTCTGGAAAACCTTATGGGCTAAGTTAGGAACTAAACTTCTTTTCTCTACCACTTGTCATCCACAAACTGATGGGCAAACAGAGGTAGTGAATAGGTCTTTATCCACCCTTTTAAGGGCTCTTCTGAAAGGCAACCATAAGTCTTGGGATGAGTATCTTCCTCATGTAGAATTTTCCTACAACAGGGGGGTTCATAGAACCACCAAGCAGTCCCCTTTTGAGGTTGTCTATGGGTTCAATCCCCTAACACCGTTAGACCTCATTCCCCTCCCACTGGACACTTCTTTTATACATAAAGAAGGGGAATCTAGGTCAGAATTTGTAAAGAAGATGCATGAGACGGTTAAGAACCAAATAGAGAACCAAACAAAGGTGTATTCAACTAAAGGCAATAGAGGAAGAAAAGAGCTAGTTCTTAATGAGGGTGACTGGGTTTGGCTCCATCTTAGGAAGGATAGATTCCCTACTAAAAGGAAATCCAAGCTTAGCCCTAGAGGGGATGGACCTTTTCAGGTTTTGGAGAGGATCAATAACAATTCCTATAGGTTGGACCTCCCAGAAGAGTATGGAGTCAGCACCACTTTTAACATTTCTGATTTAACTCCTTTTGCAGGTGGAGCTGATATTGAGGAGGAAGAACTAACAGATTTGAGGTCAAATCCTCTTCAAGGGGGAGGGGATGATGCAATCCTCCCTAGGAAGGGACCAATCACTAGAACCATGAGCAAGAGGCTTCAAGAAGATTGGGCTAGAGCTGCTGAAGAAGGCCCTAGGGTTCTCATGAACCTTAGGGTAGATTTCTGAGCCCATGGGCCAAGGTTGGGTCCAATTATCTTTGTACATATTAGACTAGGATGTCATTATATTTGGTCCTTGTATATAGGGCTCCATATTGTAGGTAGGGTACCCTAGAAATATAGGATTTTTCAGCCCTTGTATTTTTTGGGCACCTAGACTAGTTTTTGTATTAGGGGTAGTTTTGTAATTTCACATGCACTAAGTGGATATTTGATGTGTGTGGTTGGAAATAAATTTAATTGAATTGGTAGAAGCCCAATCCAATTAAATTTTAGAGGGGGAGGTGAGCATTTGCTTACTACACCCCATTGCCACATCATATAGTCACACTTTGTGCATGTCCTTCATGCTTTTCATGCCTCATGACACCTAAGCACACTTAGTGGAGAATCTTGTAATTGATCTTGGATTAGTGGGCTGAACCATAACTAAAATTCACTAATCATAATTAGTGAAATTTTGGCTCCAAAGTTTGGCTCCACAAATTCAATTTCAAATTCAAGTGAAATTTGAATTTCCCTCCAATTTTGTGTGACACTTAGGCTATAAATAGAGGTCATGTGTGTGTATTTTTTTCAACTTTGATCATTTGAATATTAACTTCAGATTTCAGAGCTCCTTTTGAGCACAAAATTTCGTGCTCTTCTCTCCCTCTCCCTTCATTCATCTCCTTCTTCCTCCAAGCTCTTATCCATGGCCTCCTATGGTGGTGAGCTTCTTCTAGACTCATCTTCTCCTTGAAGTGGCGTCTCCTCTCTCTCTTCCTTCTCCATTCCGCTGCCATTTATCTTCCAAGAAGCAAAGGAATCCATTGATGAAGAAGATCCTAGGCCTACAAGCTCCAATGGAGCTTGCATCAGGATGGGCATCCAGAAGCTGCAGGTGAAGTGGGTGAGGTCGCAGATGGGGTTGGTGAGCCAGGAGCCTGCTCTGTTTGCGACCAGCATTAAAGAGAACATACTTTTCGGCAAAGAGGATGCCACGGAGGACCAGGTGGTTGAGGCTGCAAAAGCTGCTCATGCTCATAATTTCATTTCGCTTCTGCCTCACGGTTACCATACACAGGTCACACAGCACAACTCTTCATATCTAATCTTCTGCTACTGCTACTGCTACGTTACTCTACTGGTATTTATTTGCTTTTTCCAAGCTAGACGCGTATCAATTGATTCTTACGTCAACAATAAATGTCAATTATATAATACCATAGGTACAACAATCAATGATTTTGTCATTAGCCATTTAGTAGTTCATTTGGAGTTTTTCTAGACTCAAATTCAACCCCCTCTTCAACTTCGATTATATTTTTATATTATTTAGTAAATTTATTAGAAAACAATAAAATTTTATAGGTTTCACTTGTTTATTAATTTTGATTGTATACGGATACTCTAACATTACAAACACTTTTTATTATATTTGTAATTATTTTCTTTCCTTCTCAGTCTTCTAACATGATAATATTTATGCCTCATTTTCTCTTGTGGCATCTAATTACAATCTATCATAAATTTATTAATTTTTATAATAATTATTTTAAAAGTCATTTGAATATAAATATTAATACAAAATTATATTAGCAGGATCATAAAGATAAAATTATAATTTTAGTTAGAAAATAACAGTATAAAATTATAAACAATTTCGTCTAAATTTGTAGAAACTAGAAAACTTAGATGCTCATATCCACATTTTGTAATTGTTTACATGCCTAATAATATGAAACATAATGAACAATTTTTTATTTTTATTGTTTTGAAAAGAATAAGGTTTGATAACAGAACATAAATAATTCAAAATCACGTGAAGTAATAAATGATTTTGGTTTCCCTCACAGGTGGGAGAGAGGGGAATTCAGATGTCAGGGGGACAAAAACAGAGAATAGCAATTGCGAGGGCAATAATTAAGAAACCGCGAATTCTTCTTCTGGACGAAGCAACAAGCGCACTGGACTCAGAGTCAGAGCGACTCGTCCAAGAAGCGTTGGACAATGCAGCCGCGGGTTGCACCGCCATCATCATCGCGCACCGCTTATCCACAATCCAAAACGCAGACCTCATCGCCGTCGTCGGAGGCGGAAAAATCATAGAGATGGGCTCGCACGACGAGCTCATCCAAAACGACACCGGCGCATACGCCTCCACGTTTCGCCTCCAGCAACAAATGGACAAAGAGAAAGTAGAGGAAAGCACGGAAAAAACCGTTACTCCACGGATTATTTTATCAACTACAGACACCGAAAACGTGGGACCTAATTTAATAGGTCCCACGATATTCAGTAATCATGATGATGATGTGGGGGAAGGGAAGAAGGTGGCAGCACCATCAGTCAGGAGACTGATGGCGCTGAGCGTTCCCGAGTGGAAGCATGCCGTTTTGGGGTGTCTGAATGCGATGGTTTTCGGTGCCGTTCAGCCGGTATACGCATTCACGATGGGGTCCACGATACTTTTGTATTTTCACGCGGATCATGAGGAGATAGCGACGAGGACGAGGATCTACTCGTTCGCCTTTCTGGGTCTCTTCGTGGTGTCATTGCTTGCGAATATTGGGCAGCATTATTGCTTCGGCTACATGGGGGAATACTTGACCAAACGGGTCAGAGAGACCGTGCTTGCCAAAATCCTCACTTTCGAAGTTGGGTGGTTTGATTTGGACCAAAACTCTAGTGCCTCCATCTGTTCCAGACTTGCCAAAGATGCTAATGTGGTATGTTTCCATTTCCGAATTTTCTTAAAGCATTTTAAAATGTTTTTTTTTCATGACTCTTTTTTCCATGTATAATTATATTAATCATTTGAGGTGGGAAAGGAAACATGATAAGAAAAGATGGAAAACTATGTGTATTCTAATAGATATGATTAGAAAAGGGGGAAAAAAGACTGAGTGTAAAAAACCAAGATTAGAAAATTAATTTAAATTTGTCAGTATTATAAAAGATTTTTATATTGTTATTTAATAATAATAGATGTATGGAAAGTCATACTTAACCTGGTTGCAAATTTGTTGATTATTGTGTAAAAAGATTTTGTACTAATATTGTATAAAAAGTAAACTCTCATAAAAAAAAGTTATATGAATATTTTCCTACACCCTCTTTCTAGATTAGGAAAGTGAAAGAAATTCACAATTTAAGGTGTTGTTTTTCTTATTTTACTGTGAAAGGGATAGTGTGAGGATCTAACGTAAGGAAAAAGGTGTCATGGTATATAAAAATTTAAGGTGTGCTTTTTCTTATTTTATGGTGAAAGGGATAGTGGGAGGAGTAACATAAGGAAAAAGGCGTGTGATGGTACCGTTACTAGTTAAGGTTCTATTATTTTGTACGTTAAATTCTTAGTTATAAGGCTATAATGCATGGTATCTACATGCAACGGCCATGGTTATCGGTGAGAGTTTTCTGTGTGGCTGTTCCGAAAAGGTAAATCTTGTGGATTTAAGTTAGCGAAACGCTATTCGTATATCTTCAGTTGTGGTTACATCTTTCCGTACGCTTTTTCTTTTGAGAAAAAGAGAGGAGGAGGCTCCACCTCACTTTCCATTTTCATATTTTCGTTTCTTTTCTTTATTTTTTAAAGAAAAAGATGCTTATAAAACCATAAATATATACTTGAAGTATATGTTTTATTCATTGTGTAACATTTCTTTCGCAGTTGAATTAGTTCAAGTATGCACTCATTCATTGAATACGTAAAGTTTAGAATATAATACAGAGATTTTCTCAATAAGTTATGGGCATGTGAATTAGGTGTACAAGAGAGAGAAATAAAAAGAAAATAAAACGTTTAATTTTTTTAAAAAAATAGTAAGAGAAAAAAGTATTAGCAAATATAAATAGGATGTAAGAAAAAGACAGTGGAAAAAAAATAGAGTGGTTTCAAATTAATATTTTCCGCCTCATGATGAAGGATGTGGGCCGAGATGAGTGAGAAGAAAGGAAAAAATATAAGAGTAAAATAAAAAGAAAGATAATATAAAATTAAAATTAGTGTGAATTGAATGTAAGGGAAAAGAAATGTGAGGAAATCAAAATAGTAAAATTTAAGAATATAATATTTATTTCAAACCACTCAAAAAGAATATTTAACTTAAGAACAAATACTAAATATTCCAATTTACTTAATGAAATAAATTAAATTTATCTACTAATCATTAACAGATCATATAATTGTTATCATAATATTCTAAAGAAAGCAACCTAAACTTTTACATAATAAAAAAAACATCATTTCGTTATCATGACATTCTAAAGAAAGCATAATTCTCATTTGGTTGTATTTTTTTTCTTACAATCTAAATTTTTAATTAAAACGGGACTTTAAAAATATATATAGGATAATTAAAATTATAAATACTTTTTATTTTGCAATAGTAACGACTTTGAATTACCCCTTAACAATTCGTACTTTCAATACAACTTCGCAATTATCATAGACTGCTTATTTTAACATATTTTTTAGCTAATAGTACTGAAAATGTAAATTGAGGAGCAGTTAGTATTAGTATATTACAGCACAAATATTAAATAACTAAAACATTTCAATTGAAGATATTACTCGTTCTTGTAAACTTTTATTTGTACCATGCTATTGGAAATCTCGTTGTACCCAAAAAAACTAGCCGCAAATTAAAATTTAAAATATCAAAATATCAAAACTTAATTGATTTTGTACCCCAAAACAAAAAAACTTACTGATTTACACGTGAAAACGTGGCATTGTTGCTCCCGTCATAACTGGAGAAAGTCATGTACTTTATTTCGGTACGCCAGATAACTTCCTCGTCGTTGCCGTCTAAACCGGCTTTAATGCACGCATGCTTGTTTGTTACATATCAGCGTCTTCTTTAGCTTTGTGAGTGCGTGATTGTAATTCGATTTGTGACAATTGTTTCGTTTGTTGATGTTTCATTTTTTTTTTTTTTTTTTTTTTTTGCCTTTTGTTGTGTCTATAGGTAAGGTCTCTAGTGGGAGATAGAATGGCATTGCTGGTACAAACATTTTCAGCGGTAATAACAGCCTACACGATGGGTCTTGTCATTTCTTGGAGGCTTTCCATCGTCATGATAGCTGTGCAACCTATCATCATAGCATGCTTTTACACAAGGCGTGTGCTTCTCAAGAGCATGTCCAACAAATCCGTGAAGGCCCAACAACAAAGCAGCAACATAGCTTCTGAAGCAGTTTCGAATCTTAGAACTGTCACAGCTTTTTCTTCTCAAGACAGGATTCTCAAAATGCTTGAAGAGGCCCAACAAGGCCCAAGTCAAGAGAACATAAGACAATCTTGTTTTGCTGGCATTGGGCTTGGATGCTCCCAGGGCCTTGCATCTTGCATTTGGGCCTTGAATTTTTGGTATGGTGGCAAGCTTATCTCATGTGGGTACATCTCAATAAAAACATTCTTGGAGAGCTTCATGGTTTTGGTGAGCACGGGAAGGATCATTGCAGATGCGGGAAGCATGACCACGGATCTCGCTAGAGGTGCTGATGTAGTTGGTGATATTTTTGGGATCATTGATCGTCGTACAAAGATTGAGCCGGATGATCCAAATGGGTACATGCTAGAGAGGTTAATTGGTCAAATAGAGCTTCATGACGTGCATTTTGCGTACCCTGCTAGGCCTAATGTTGCTATCTTTGAAAATTTCTCGATGAAAATTGAGGCAGGGAAATCAACAGCATTGGTGGGGCAAAGTGGGTCCGGGAAATCGACCATCATAGGGCTAATAGAGAGGTTTTATGATCCACTTAAAGGGATGGTGACAATAGATGGCATGAACATAAAATTGTATAACCTAAAGTCACTAAGGAAGCACATAGCACTAGTGAGCCAAGAGCCAACGTTGTTTGGTGGGACCATAAGGGAGAACATTGCATATGGAAGGTGTGAAAGGGTTGATGAGAGTGAGATCATAGAGGCAGCACAAGCGGCGAACGCGCACGATTTCATAGCTAGCTTGAAGGAAGGGTACGAGACATGGTGTGGGGAAAAAGGGGTGCAACTTTCAGGGGGTCAAAAGCAGAGGATAGCAATAGCAAGGGCAATACTGAAAAACCCTAAGGTGTTGTTGTTGGATGAGGCCACAAGCGCATTAGATGGTCAATCAGAGAAGGTGGTGCAAGATACGTTGATGAGGTTGATGATAGGGAGGACCAGCGTGGTAGTGGCACATAGGTTGAGCACCATACACAATTGTGATGTTATTGGTGTGTTGGAAAAGGGGAAGGTGGTGGAGATTGGAACCCATTCGTCCTTGTTGGCCAAAGGACCATGTGGAGCTTATTACTCCTTGGTGAGTCTTCAGACGAGACATGCAGCCACACCAAATAACACTAATTGTACTAAAGCTAGTAGTATCCACTCTATCAATTGACCTACCAAAGTACCATGTTGTCTTTGTCTACTTGGGATGGCTAGCTACTAGGCATCCTTTTTGAGGGTGATAAAAGATAATAGCTAGTGATAAAGATGAGATGGGCTTGTGATAGGTGAAGGCAACTTAAAGAAGTGGACCAGAAGGAGAAGGAACTTTCAAAGTGTGTCACCTTTCTTATTTTGCACTTTCATATGTATTCTCCCATCAACATCGATCCATGTTTAAATATTATGTATATATATGTCTCTATATATGATATCAAGTGGAATATGTGTGCCTTGTGGCAAATTATGTGAAGATTTCTTTCTACTTCTAAAATGATTATTAAACTAGTTATTATAAAACTAAAGCAATATACTAGTTCCTTTGCAAATTAGAGCCCATATTTTTAAAATTATACAATAATAGAACTCGTTTAGGGTGATTTTTAGTCGTAAGGTTTAAAAATTTTAATTACAAATTTTTAATTTTTAAAATTTAGTTTTAGTTTTTCCTTTAATTTTTAGTTTAAAAATAAACTCATTTTAAAAGTTTTCTATCCTATTAAATTAAGTATAAGAATGTGTTTAAGTGATGACGAGAAAAATGACAAACAACAATAGTGACGATACCAGTAATAATAATGTCAATGAGTGTCAATGATGATGCCAATGTGTAGTCGTGGTGATGGTGTCGATAGTTGTGGTTCTAGTGATGATGGTGTCAGTGTAGCACTGATGGTGGTTGTGGTTTTGGTGGTAGTGGTGACTGCGGTGGCAACGCAAAAGGCCATTGTCAATTGTTGGGAGAGTGTTGTTTTCTAAAACTAAAAATTAAATTAACAAATTTTATTTATTTATTTTGAAAATGAATGGAAAAATATTTTAAAATTTAGTTAAAAATCATTTCAACTCAATTTTTGTCAAACACATTTTATTTTGAAAATTACATTTTAAAACAAAAAAAAAAACCTATAAACCACCCCCAAATGAGCCCTTGGTTTATTAAGGTTTTAGAAGAAAAAAATTTATAGGTATGCTCGTAGTGTAGTGTGAAAACACTACTAAAAAATTTAGAACAATATTCTTTCAATGAAGGTGTATTTCAAAATTTTTGAAATATAGAATCCAATACAAATTTCTTAAGTTCATAAAATTCTTCTTTTTTTGTCAAAAAAAAGTTCATAAAATTCGTAAAACTTTAGCAAGATTATTAAACCCACTCCACCCAGTAAAAAAAATCTACCCTAAAACTTTATTAATTATAACAATGTTATTGTGAAATGGACATTTAAAATCATAAGCTTTCCATTTAGAAATTTCAAAATGTATAAACTTAATTGAAAATCCTTGAATAGTATATGATTGGGATATTATTTTCATCATATATATTAACTTTATTTATATATTAAACTTGAATTCTAGCTCATGAGAGTTATTTATTCTTCCTCTTTATAATGTGTCAGGTCATGAAAATTCTCAAATAGTATATGATTGTTATATCGGATAGGTATTTGGTGGGTCGATGACCTCCTAGCCAATCTCATTGAATACCTATTCGTCACAAGAGAACCTCAATTGTACCCCTCACGGATAGGCAATTAAACCCATGACAAAGCAAAACAATTTGATTAAGGAAAAGGAGGGGGGGTGGTTAGGTCGCTTAACCCCCATTTAAGAAAAAATTACCTAGATGGCAATTCTTGCATGAAGGCCCATGCTCCAAGGCCTACAAGGGTTTGTATAAATAGGGGAGAACCCCCAGGTAAAGACCATTGTTCATTCTTAGCATTGCATATATTCTTTTCTAACCTTACTTACTGCTCACAACTGAACACTGACTTGAGCATCAGAGTGCCTTTTGCAGGTATCCCTTTTGTCACTACCCCATTCGGAACATTCAAAAGAAAAGGACAATCAAAAAGACCCCTCAATAGAAGAGATACAGTTTGGTCATTATTTTATAGGAACGTTTTGGCTCCCACCATGGGGCCAAGTAAGATAGTCCCCGACCCCAAGAATTATGGCATTCACACATATGAGAACCAACACAATAGCAATGGATCAACTAAGAAGACACCAACATGAACAACTACATGTTCAGGATTAAGCCGAACACTAACTTGAGCATCAAAGTGCCTTTTGCGGGTATCCCTTTTCTCGCTACCCCATTCAGAACATTTAGAAGAAAAGGATAATAAAAAAGACCCCTTAATAGAAGAGATACAGTATGGTCATTATTTGATAAGAGCGTTTTGGCTCCCACCATGGGGCCAAGTAAGATAGTCCCCAACCCCAAGAATTATGGCATTCACACATATGAAAACCAACACAATAGCAATGGATCAACTAAGAAGACACCAACATGAACAAGTCCATGTTGAGGATTAAGTCGAACACTAACTTGAGCATCAGAGTGCCTTTTGCTGGTATCCCTTTTCTCGCTACCCCATTCAGAACATTTAGAAGAAAAGGACAATAAAAAAGACCCCTTAATAGAAGAGATATAGTTTGGTCATTATTTGATAGGGACGTTTTGGCTCCCACCATGGGGCCAAGTAAGATAATGTACAACAAGGCCAAAAAATTGAGAACCCGAATAGGGAGAAGGCCAAAAAATTGAGAACTCAAGTTGCTACATATGTTGTAATAGCCGGTGACCTATACTAATGAGGATTCTCTTCACCCCTACTTAAATGCTCCAACAAAGAATAGACTGACTACATCATCCGGGAGTTTCACAAAGGAATATGCGACATGCACTCTTGGGAAGATGAATGGCGACACAAGTGATAAGAGTCGGGTATTATTGGCCAACCTTGAAGATAGACCACGTGAATTTTGTCAAAAAAAATGCAATCCATGTCAAAAACATGGAAACTTGATCCCTCAACTAGTCGAGGAGCTATATTCCCTTACTCCCTTGTGGCTTTTTACTATTTGGGGAATGGATATCCTTGAAGGTTTCCCCATGGTCTTTGGGCAAATGAAATTTTAGTTAGTAGCTATTGACTACTTCATCAAGTAAGTAGAGGCCAAACCTTTGGCAACAATTATTGCTCAGAATATCCAGAAATTCCTTTGGAAAAATATCATCACACACTTTGGCATTCCATGTGTCATGATAACAGATAACGGTTTACAGTTCATTAACTGTAAATTGAATGAGTTCATGATAGGTCTCTGTTAGTCGCTTCGTACGACTAACTTTTGTATAGAAATCATTTTCCAAAGCTTGTATAGTTCCCCAATTTATGGTTATTTTGTAGTGATTTTTGTAAATAAATCTTGTTTTATGGTTAATGTTGTCTCTAGAACATTTTCATTGGATTTAATGATGAAATCTGTTCATTTCCAGGTGAAAAAAGAGGCTAAGTTTTGAATTGCAAAATGTAGCAGTTGGGCTAAGCGCATATCCACCGCTAAGCACAGCTTCAACGCGCTTAGCGGTAAGGAGAATCTGGCAGAGCATCAGCATCAAAGTTGCACGCTAAGCGTGAGATCAGTGTGTTAAGCACAGCAGGTGCCTTCAGCCAGGCTAAGCTCGAGACTGGCGCTAAACCCAATTTCACTTACTTGCCCTAAGTGCGAGGGTGGTGCTAAGCGCAGTGTCGTGATTTCAGAGCCTATTTAAAGCCTGTCTTTTGAAGAATTAGGGTACCACCTTTATGACACTTTTATGACAACTTCTACAGACAGCCAGGGCATAGAATTCCAGAGCAGCCACAGGCCGATTTGGGGAAAAAAGCCCTAGAAGTAGAAAAGAGGAGCAACTTGTGCATTGAAGCCTAGGTTTCGTCATTTGAGAGATTATTGAGTAGAGAGTGAGTGTGAGATGCTGAGAAGAGGAGGATGAATCCCTCTTCTTGTGTAAGAAATATCATTCTCTGCTTTTAATCTCATTTATTGTCAGGGTTTCTTTGTAATGGCTGGCTAAACACCCTAGTTGGGGATTTCTAATGAACAACTGATGTAAATACCTAATATCTAATTGATTGTTTTTTTGTGTCCAATGCTCCCTTCAATGCTTAATGTTTGTATGCTTTTGGTCTAATCACCCATTTGTGTGCATAGTTAGGTGACTTTAGCATTGGAAAATGTACTGTTGCCTTAGAACTTGATTGAAGCAGGATTGAAACTTAGCCTTACATGAGGGATCTGTGGGTTAAGTTTTGGTTTTAATTATGCTGTTACAATAATGTTGTTTAGTTTAAGCCTAGTCTTATAACACTACAAAATAACCATAAATTGGGAGAGTTTGATACAATTTATACAAGTTTTTGTTGGATCGAGTGGCCTCAGAATAATTAAGAAGGGGGGGTTGAATTAATTATTCCTAAACCTTTACTAATTAAAAAAAAATTACTCTTCTAAGACTTTTACTAAATTGTTAAGAGAATGAGGAGTAGAAGAGAAACTTAACAGAAAGTAAAAGCGGAAAGTAAAAGAGTAGGGAAGAAGGAAACAAACACACAAGAGTTTTTATACTGGTTCAGCAACAACCCGTGCCTACATCCAGTCCCCAAGCGACCTGCGGTCCTTGAGATTTCTTTCAACCTTGTAAAAATCCTTTTACAAGCAAAGATCCACAAGGGATGTACCCTCCCTTGTTCTCTTTGAAACCCTAGTGGATGTACCCTCCACTAGAACTGATCCACAAGAGATGTACCCTCTCTTGTTCTCAGTCAAACCCAAGTAGATGTACCCTCTACTTGTACCACAAAGGATGTACCCTCCAATATGTTGAGACAAAGATCTCAGGCTGTTAAACCTTTGATACTTTGTGAATGGGGATACAAAAGAATTCTCAGGCGGTTAGTCCTTTGAACACTTTTGTATTAGGGAATGGGAAGAATCAAAAGAATTCTCAGACTGTGTCATTTTGAATTCTTTGACAAAGGAGAAGGGAGACACAAAAGAATTCAGGCGGTTAGTCCTTTGTTATTTTGGAAAAGGGAGAAGAGAGACACAAAAAGAATTCAGGCGGTTAGTCCTTGGCGAATTCTTTTTGGCAAAGGGAGAAGAGAATGAAGAGGATGAATAGCACAAGTTTTCAAGGTTTAGAAAACCAGAAAGCTTCAGAAAGCTTTTGGTACAAAGAAGAAGAAGAAGTTCAAAGAGATTCAAGGCTTGTAAAGGATTGATTGAATAAGTGTAAAAGTATTGAATGAATAATTGTATAACAAAGCCTTGTTTATAGCGTCATGAAAATTCTCAAATAGTATATGATTGTTATATCGGATAGGTATTTGGTGGGTCGATGACCTCCTAGCCAATCTCATTGAATACCTATTCGTCACAAGAGAACCTCAATTGTACCCCTCACGGATAGGCAATTAAACCCATGACAAAGCAAAACAATTTGATTAAGGAAAAGGAGGGGGGGTGGTTAGGTCGCTTAACCCCCATTTAAGAAAAAATTACCTAGATGGCAATTCTTGCATGAAGGCCCATGCTCCAAGGCCTACAAGGGTTTGTATAAATAGGGGAGAACCCCCAGGTAAAGACCATTGTTCATTCTTAGCATTGCATATATTCTTTTCTAACCTTACTTACTGCTCACAACTGAACACTGACTTGAGCATCAGAGTGCCTTTTGCAGGTATCCCTTTTGTCACTACCCCATTCGGAACATTCAAAAGAAAAGGACAATCAAAAAGACCCCTCAATAGAAGAGATACAGTTTGTCATTATTTTATAGGAACGTTTTGGCTCCCACCATGGGGCCAAGTAAGATAGTCCCCGACCCCAAGAATTATGGCATTCACACATATGAGAACCAACACAATAGCAATGGATCAACTAAGAAGACACCAACATGAACAAAACTACATGTTCAGGATTAAGCCGAACACTAACTTGAGCATCAAAGTGCCTTTTGCGGGTATCCCTTTTCTCGCTACCCCATTCAGAACATTTAGAAGAAAAGGATAATAAAAAAGACCCCTTAATAGAAGAGATACAGTATGGTCATTATTTGATAAGAGCGTTTTGGCTCCCACCATGGGGCCAAGTAAGATAGTCCCCAACCCCAAGAATTATGGCATTCACACATATGAAAACCAACACAATAGCAATGGATCAACTAAGAAGACACCAACATGAACAAGTCCATGTTGAGGATTAAGTCGAACACTAACTTGAGCATCAGAGTGCCTTTTGCTGGTATCCCTTTTCTCGCTACCCCATTCAGAACATTTAGAAGAAAGGACAATAAAAAAGACCCCTTAATAGAAGAGATATAGTTTGGTCATTATTTGATAGGGACGTTTTGGCTCCCACCATGGGGCCAAGTAAGATAATGTACAACAAGGCCAAAAAATTGAGAACCCGAATAGGGAGAAGGCCAAAAAATTGAGAACTCAAGTTGCTACATATGTTGTAATAGCCGGTGACCTATACTAATGAGGATTCTCTTCACCCCTACTTAAATGCTCCAACAAAGTTGCATCTTGCATTTGGGCCTTGAATTTTTGGTATGGTGGCAAGCTTATCTCATGTGGGTACATCTCAATAAAAACATTCTTGGAGAGCTTCATGGTTTTGGTGAGCACGGGAAGGATCATTGCAGATGCGGGAAGCATGACCACGGATCTCGCTAGAGGTGCTGATGTAGTTGGTGATATTTTTGGGATCATTGATCGTCGTACAAAGATTGAGCCGGATGATCCAAATGGGTACATGCTAGAGAGGTTAATTGGTCAAATAGAGCTTCATGACGTGCATTTTGCGTACCCTGCTAGGCCTAATGTTGCTATCTTTGAAAATTTCTCGATGAAAATTGAGGCAGGGAAATCAACAGCATTGGTGGGGCAAAGTGGGTCCGGGAAATCGACCATCATAGGGCTAATAGAGAGGTTTTATGATCCACTTAAAGGGATGGTGACAATAGATGGCATGAACATAAAATTGTATAACCTAAAGTCACTAAGGAAGCACATAGCACTAGTGAGCCAAGAGCCAACGTTGTTTGGTGGGACCATAAGGGAGAACATTGCATATGGAAGGTGTGAAAGGGTTGATGAGAGTGAGATCATAGAGGCAGCACAAGCGGCGAACGCGCACGATTTCATAGCTAGCTTGAAGGAAGGGTACGAGACATGGTGTGGGGAAAAAGGGGTGCAACTTTCAGGGGTCAAAAGCAGAGGATAGCAATAGCAAGGGCAATACTGAAAAACCCTAAGGTGTTGTTGTTGGATGAGGCCACAAGCGCATTAGATGGTCAATCAGAGAAGGTGGTGCAAGATACGTTGATGAGGTTGATGATAGGGAGGACCAGCGTGGTAGTGGCACATAGGTTGAGCACCATACACAATTGTGATGTTATTGGTGTGTTGGAAAAGGGGAAGGTGGTGGAGATTGGAACCCATTCGTCCTTGTTGGCCAAAGGACCATGTGGAGCTTATTACTCCTTGGTGAGTCTTCAGACGAGACATGCAGCCACACCAAATAACACTAATTGTACTAAAGCTAGTAGTATCCACTCTATCAATTGACCTACCAAAGTACCATGTTGTCTTTGTCTACTTGGGATGGCTAGCTACTAGGCATCCTTTTTGAGGGTGATAAAAGATAATAGCTAGTGATAAAGATGAGATGGGCTTGTGATAGGTGAAGGCAACTTAAAGAAGTGGACCAGAAGGAGAAGGAACTTTCAAAGTGTGTCACCTTTCTTATTTTGCACTTTCATATGTATTCTCCCATCAACATCGATCCATGTTTAAATATTATGTATATATATGTCTCTATATATGATATCAAGTGGAATATGTGTGCCTTGTGGCAAATTATGTGAAGATTTCTTTCTACTTCTAAAATGATTATTAAACTAGTTATTATAAAACTAAAGCAATATACTAGTTCCTTTGCAAATTAGAGCCCATATTTTTAAAATTATACAATAATAGAACTCGTTTAGGGTGATTTTTAGTCGTAAGGTTTAAAAATTTTAATTACAAATTTTTAATTTTTAAAATTTAGTTTTAGTTTTTCCTTTAATTTTTAGTTTAAAAATAAACTCATTTTAAAAGTTTTCTATCCTATTAAATTAAGTATAAGAATGTGTTTAAGTGATGACGAGAAAAATGACAAACAACAATAGTGACGATACCAGTAATAATAATGTCAATGAGTGTCAATGATGATGCCAATGTGTAGTCGTGGTGATGGTGTCGATAGTTGTGGTTCTAGTGATGATGGTGTCAGTGTAGCACTGATGGTGGTTGTGGTTTTGGTGGTAGTGGTGACTGCGGTGGCAACGCAAAAGGCCATTGTCAATTGTTGGGAGAGTGTTGTTTTCTAAAACTAAAAATTAAATTAACAAATTTTATTTATTTATTTTGAAAATGAATGGAAAAATATTTTAAAATTTAGTTAAAAATCATTTCAACTCAATTTTTGTCAAACACATTTTATTTTGAAAATTACATTTTAAAACAAAAAAAAAACCTATAAACCACCCCCAAATGAGCCCTTGGTTTATTAAGGTTTTAGAAGAAAAAAATTTATAGGTATGCTCGTAGTGTAGTGTGAAAACACTACTAAAAAATTTAGAACAATATTCTTTCAATGAAGGTGTATTTCAAAATTTTTGAAATATAGAATCCAATACAAATTTCTTAAGTTCATAAAATTCTTCTTTTTTTGTCAAAAAAAAGTTCATAAAATTCGTAAAACTTTAGCAAGATTATTAAACCCACTCCACCCAGTAAAAAAAATCTACCCTAAAACTTTATTAATTATAACAATGTTATTGTGAAATGGACATTTAAAATCATAAGCTTTCCATTTAGAAATTTCAAAATGTATAAACTTAATTGAAAATCCTTGAATAGTATATGATTGGGATATTATTTTCATCATATATATTAACTTTATTTATATATTAAACTTGAATTCTAGCTCATGAGAGTTATTTATTCTTCCTCTTTATAATGTGTCAGGTCATGAAAATTCTCAAATAGTATATGATTGTTATATCGGATAGGTATTTGGTGGGTCGATGACCTCCTAGCCAATCTCATTGAATACCTATTCGTCACAAGAGAACCTCAATTGTACCCCTCACGGATAGGCAATTAAACCCATGACAAAGCAAAACAATTTGATTAAGGAAAAGGAGGGGGGGTGGTTAGGTCGCTTAACCCCCATTTAAGAAAAAATTACCTAGATGGCAATTCTTGCATGAAGGCCCATGCTCCAAGGCCTACAAGGGTTTGTATAAATAGGGGAGAACCCCCAGGTAAAGACCATTGTTCATTCTTAGCATTGCATATATTCTTTTCTAACCTTACTTACTGCTCACAACTGAACACTGACTTGAGCATCAGAGTGCCTTTTGCAGGTATCCCTTTTGTCACTACCCCATTCGGAACATTCAAAAGAAAAGGACAATCAAAAAGACCCCTCAATAGAAGAGATACAGTTTGGTCATTATTTTATAGGAACGTTTTGGCTCCCACCATGGGGCCAAGTAAGATAGTCCCCGACCCCAAGAATTATGGCATTCACACATATGAGAACCAACACAATAGCAATGGATCAACTAAGAAGACACCAACATGAACAACTACATGTTCAGGATTAAGCCGAACACTAACTTGAGCATCAAAGTGCCTTTTGCGGGTATCCCTTTTCTCGCTACCCCATTCAGAACATTTAGAAGAAAAGGATAATAAAAAAGACCCCTTAATAGAAGAGATACAGTATGGTCATTATTTGATAAGAGCGTTTTGGCTCCCACCATGGGGCCAAGTAAGATAGTCCCCAACCCCAAGAATTATGGCATTCACACATATGAAAACCAACACAATAGCAATGGATCAACTAAGAAGACACCAACATGAACAAGTCCATGTTGAGGATTAAGTCGAACACTAACTTGAGCATCAGAGTGCCTTTTGCTGGTATCCCTTTTCTCGCTACCCCATTCAGAACATTTAGAAGAAAAGGACAATAAAAAAGACCCCTTAATAGAAGAGATATAGTTTGGTCATTATTTGATAGGGACGTTTTGGCTCCCACCATGGGGCCAAGTAAGATAATGTACAACAAGGCCAAAAAATTGAGAACCCGAATAGGGAGAAGGCCAAAAAATTGAGAACTCAAGTTGCTACATATGTTGTAATAGCCGGTGACCTATACTAATGAGGATTCTCTTCACCCCTACTTAAATGCTCCAACAAAGAATAGACTGACTACATCATCCGGGAGTTTCACAAAGGAATATGCGACATGCACTCTTGGGAAGATGAATGGCGACACAAGTGATAAGAGTCGGGTATTATTGGCCAACCTTGAAGATAGACCACGTGAATTTTGTCAAAAAAAATGCAATCCATGTCAAAAACATGGAAACTTGATCCCTCAACTAGTCGAGGAGCTATATTCCCTTACTCCCTTGTGGCTTTTTACTATTTGGGGAATGGATATCCTTGAAGGTTTCCCCATGGTCTTTGGGCAAATGAAATTTTAGTTAGTAGCTATTGACTACTTCATCAAGTAAGTAGAGGCCAAACCTTTGGCAACAATTATTGCTCAGAATATCCAGAAATTCCTTTGGAAAAATATCATCACACACTTTGGCATTCCATGTGTCATGATAACAGATAACGGTTTACAGTTCATTAACTGTAAATTGAATGAGTTCATGATAGGTCTCTGTTAGTCGCTTCGTACGACTAACTTTTGTATAGAAATCATTTTCCAAAGCTTGTATAGTTCCCCAATTTATGGTTATTTTGTAGTGATTTTTGTAAATAAATCTTGTTTTATGGTTAATGTTGTCTCTAGAACATTTTCATTGGATTTAATGATGAAATCTGTTCATTTCCAGGTGAAAAAAGAGGCTAAGTTTTGAATTGCAAAATGTAGCAGTTGGGCTAAGCGCATATCCACCGCTAAGCACAGCTTCAACGCGCTTAGCGGTAAGGAGAATCTGGCAGAGCATCAGCATCAAAGTTGCACGCTAAGCGTGAGATCAGTGTGTTAAGCACAGCAGGTGCCTTCAGCCAGGCTAAGCTCGAGACTGGCGCTAAACCCAATTTCACTTACTTGCCCTAAGTGCGAGGGTGGTGCTAAGCGCAGTGTCGTGATTTCAGAGCCTATTTAAAGCCTGTCTTTTGAAGAATTAGGGTACCACCTTTATGACACTTTTATGACAACTTCTACAGACAGCCAGGGCATAGAATTCCAGAGCAGCCACAGGCCGATTTGGGGAAAAAAGCCCTAGAAGTAGAAAAGAGGAGCAACTTGTGCATTGAAGCCTAGGTTTCGTCATTTGAGAGATTATTGAGTAGAGAGTGAGTGTGAGATGCTGAGAAGAGGAGGATGAATCCCTCTTCTTGTGTAAGAAATATCATTCTCTGCTTTTAATCTCATTTATTGTCAGGGTTTCTTTGTAATGGCTGGCTAAACACCCTAGTTGGGGATTTCTAATGAACAACTGATGTAAATACCTAATATCTAATTGATTGTTTTTTTGTGTCCAATGCTCCCTTCAATGCTTAATGTTTGTATGCTTTTGGTCTAATCACCCATTTGTGTGCATAGTTAGGTGACTTTAGCATTGGAAAATGTACTGTTGCCTTAGAACTTGATTGAAGCAGGATTGAAACTTAGCCTTACATGAGGGATCTGTGGGTTAAGTTTTGGTTTTAATTATGCTGTTACAATAATGTTGTTTAGTTTAAGCCTAGTCTTATAACACTACAAAATAACCATAAATTGGGAGAGTTTGATACAATTTATACAAGTTTTTGTTGGATCGAGTGGCCTCAGAATAATTAAGAAGGGGGGGTTGAATTAATTATTCCTAAACCTTTACTAATTAAAAAAAAATTACTCTTCTAAGACTTTTACTAAATTGTTAAGAGAATGAGGAGTAGAAGAGAAACTTAACAGAAAGTAAAAGCGGAAAGTAAAAGAGTAGGGAAGAAGGAAACAAACACACAAGAGTTTTTATACTGGTTCAGCAACAACCCGTGCCTACATCCAGTCCCCAAGCGACCTGCGGTCCTTGAGATTTCTTTCAACCTTGTAAAAATCCTTTTACAAGCAAAGATCCACAAGGGATGTACCCTCCCTTGTTCTCTTTGAAACCCTAGTGGATGTACCCTCCACTAGAACTGATCCACAAGAGATGTACCCTCTCTTGTTCTCAGTCAAACCCAAGTAGATGTACCCTCTACTTGTACCACAAAGGATGTACCCTCCAATATGTTGAGACAAAGATCTCAGGCTGTTAAACCTTTGATACTTTGTGAATGGGGATACAAAAGAATTCTCAGGCGGTTAGTCCTTTGAACACTTTTGTATTAGGGAATGGGAAGAATCAAAAGAATTCTCAGACTGTGTCATTTTGAATTCTTTGACAAAGGAGAAGGGAGACACAAAAGAATTCAGGCGGTTAGTCCTTTGTTATTTTGGAAAAGGGAGAAGAGAGACACAAAAAGAATTCAGGCGGTTAGTCCTTGGCGAATTCTTTTTGGCAAAGGGAGAAGAGAATGAAGAGGATGAATAGCACAAGTTTTCAAGGTTTAGAAAACCAGAAAGCTTCAGAAAGCTTTTGGTACAAAGAAGAAGAAGAAGTTCAAAGAGATTCAAGGCTTGTAAAGGATTGATTGAATAAGTGTAAAAGTATTGAATGAATAATTGTATAACAAAGCCTTGTTTATAGACTCTTCATGTTGGGTCAAGAAGACCATTTAGAAGAGTTATAACTTTTAGAAAAACTTAAAACCAATTTGAAAAAGTCAAAAACCTTTTGAAGAGTTACATCTTTTGATTTATTCAAAAACAATCACTGGTAATCGATTACCAAATCAGTGTAATCGATTACACAAGGCTTTTATGTGAAAGGATGTGACTCTTCACATTTGAATTTGAATTTTAACGTTCAAAGGGACTGGTAATCGATTACCAAAACATTGTAATCGATTACAACTTTTTTGAAATTAATTGGAACGTTATAAATTCAATTTGAAAACTTTTTCAAAACAATTTTGCTACTGGTAATCGATTACAACAATCTGGTAATCGATTACCAGAGAGTAAAAAAACTCTTTGGTAAACATGTTTTGAGAAAAATCATGTGTTACTCAATTTTTGAGAAAAACTTTTTATACTTATCTTGATTAAGCCTTCTCTTGATTCTTGAATCTTGATCTTGATTCTTGAGATCTTGAACCTTGAATCTTGATTCTTGACTCTAAACTTTCTTCTTGAGTCTTGAATTCTACTTGATTCTTATCTTGAACTCTTAAGTTGTTCTTGATTCACTTGAGTTGTTCTTTGAATGATCTTTGATCTTTTTGTCATCACCTTTGTCATCATCTTTTGTTATCATCATTGTTATCATCAAAACACCTTTGAATCACCTTTGATTCTCCATGAAGCTTTGCTTCTACAGTTTTATACACAAAAGTTAGTCGTTTTCACCGACTAACAACTCCCCCAAATTTACAGTTTTGCTTGTCCTCAAGCAAAAAGAGAACAACTCACTTGTCCTCAAGTGACAATGACATGCAGTGACTATGTACAAAGGTGTATGCAACAAAAGTTACTGATTGCATGATAAGGGAATGGAGTAAAATGTCCTCATCACTTGTCTTTCACAAGGTATGTAGGTATCCAAGGAGAAGAATAAAATATAACCTAAACAAATAGATGGAGTTAGGCATAAGACAAATATCAAGGAAAGTAGCTTAAACCACAGTCTCACGGCTACTGTTTCACTCAAGCACAAGTGTTTAAGCTATTCATTAATAACAACTAGCAAGAGGTCCAATCTTTGAATTTCATCTCATGCCATAAAGTCAGAAATGTATAAGTAGAATCAGAAGGACTTTCTCAGGCTTGTAGTGAGGCTTGGCTACAAAAATTCATTGGTTTTTTTTTCTAGGATTCAAAGGTTTAGATTCTAAGAGAGCACAAATCCTAGACTTTGTTGGATCAAGTGGCCTCGGAATAATTAAGAAAGGGGGGGGGATTGAATTAATTATTAATGAACCTTTAATAATTAAAAATCTATCCTTTTTAATATTACTAGATTCAATTAGGCTTTTACTATAATGTTAAGAAAGTAAAGAACCAAAATAGAAACTTAACCAAAAGTAAAAGCGATAATTAAAGTGCACAGCGGAAATTAAAAGTGTAGGGAAGAAGAAGACAAACACAAGAGTTTTATACTGGTTCAGCAACAACCCGTGCCTACATTCAGTCCCCAAGCGACCTGCGGTCCTTGAGATTTCTTTTCAACCTTGTAAAAAACCTTTATAAGCAAAGATCCACAAGGGATGTACCCTTCCTTGTTCACTTTGAACAACCAAGTGGATGTACCCTCCATTTGAACTGATCCACAAGAGATGTACCCTCTCTTGTTCTCAGTTACAACAACCCAAGTAGATGTACCCTCTACTTGTACCACAAAGGATGTATCCTCCAATGTGTTAAGACAAAGTTCTCAGGCGGTTAGTCCTTTGAAACTTTGTGAAGGGGAAACAAAAGATATCTTAGGCAGTTAGTCCTTTGAAATCTTTTGTTTATAGGAAAGGGAAGAATCAAAAGAATTCTCAGACTGTGTCGTTTTGAATTCTTTGACAAGGGAGAAGGGAGACACAAAAGAGTTCAGGCGGTTAGTCCTTCGTTCTTTTGGAAAAGGGAGAAGAGAGACACAAAAAGAATTCAGGCGGTTAATCCTTGGTGAATTCTTTTTGGCAAAGGGAGAAGGGAATGAAAAATATGAATAGCACACTTTTGTTTTTTGTGAAAGAACAAAGTTTGGAAACGAGAAAACTCAGAAAGCTTTTGGCAAAGGAAGAAGAAGAAGTATAAGTTCAAAGAAATGTTCAAAAGTTAAATTGGAAAAGTTCTTCTTAAAATACAAGTCAAGGTCTTGCTTTTATAGACTCTTCATGTCTGGTCAAGAAAACCATTGGAAGAGTTATGACCTTGAGAAAACCTGAAAACCATTGAAAGAGTTACATCTTTTGATTTTTATTCAAAACTTGTCACTGGTAATTGATTACCAAAACCATGTAATCGATTACACAAAGCTTTTTATGAAACGATATGACTCTTCATAATTGATTTTGAATTTCAACGTTCAGATACACTGGTAATCGATAACCAATATCTTGTAATTGATTACGCCATTTTGAAATCAATTGGAACGTTGCAAATTTAGTTGAAAACTTTTGAAATCAAACTTTGCCACTGGTAATCGATTATAGGAAACTGGTAATCGATTACCAGAGAGTAAAAACTCTGGTAACTTAGAAAATTTTGAGAAAAACTCTTTTGAAAAAACAAAATTGTGCTATGTTTGTTTTTTGAAAAATCTTTTCAATACTTCCCTTGTGAAGTCTTCTTGATTTCTCCTTTTCAATCTTGAATTCATCTTCTCTTGAATCTTGAAATCAAACTTCTCTTGATTCTTGAATCTTCTTGATTTCTTCTCATGAAACTTGAAATTAAACTTGATCTTGAACTTGTTGACTCAATCTTGAAATCATTCTTTGGGCCTTTTGTCATCATCTTTGTCATTATCAAAACTACTTGAATCAACTTGATTCATCATCATGAAGCTTGCTTCTACAGACTTATCCCAATGGTCTTTTTAATACAATTAGCTTGCTCACTAGCTTTTCACTTTCATTTGCTTTTGACCTTGTTACATCAGCACACTTTATTCTTTTTTTTAACATAAAACTTATTTGTTGTGTGTGTTGATGCTTTACCTTTTTCTTTGCATCCCAATTAGTTCTACTCCCCCAAATTTGGGGTAAATTTGCCTTGAACCATATGCTCTCCTAGAATCTAAGCAAGGTATCAGGAGATACTTATTTAAGTTCAGGGTTCAAATTTTTGACAATATCATTCAGCTCAAAAAGGGTGCAAAGGATATAATTATCATTCAAGGAAAGTTTTTTGGTCAAAAGTCCTGTGTATGTACAATCATGGCCTTCATCATGTTCTCATTTATACATTTCATTCTAAAATTCAGAGATTCATGCAAAGATTATTACTCAAAGCTAGTCATTCACTCACAGTTTAAGTTCACACTCTCACCGGTTTTGGTTCAAGCTTTTCTTTCTCAATCAATATGTCTACTGACTAATAATTCTAATTGCAAGTTCACATTCTTGTTATTTCTTTGTCTAACATACACACTTGCTCAAACTCATGAAAAGAACACAAACTCCATCACAATCATCCTTCAATTCAAAATAAAGACATACACCCATTTTTCACAAAAAGATAAAAGTGTTTCACTGCAATGTCATCAAAAACAAGTTAAACTGTTCAAAATGCTTCAGGAAGAGCAAACCTACTATTCATAAATAAAACTAGCAGTGTATATAAACATAAAAGAAATGCTAAATTAAAACTATAATTAAGATAATAATAAACCAAAAAGCAAAAAGTGTCATCAAGAATCAAAATTCCTGTGACTGGTCCTGGATATCCTGTGCCTGAACATCCTCCTTATCTGTCAGATGCAATACTGGAGTAGTTGGAGGAGAAATGTCCAAAGCCAGGACTGGTATGGTCTGGCCCTCAGGTATCTGTAAGACAGGAGTGGAAGAGTCTGCTGTGTGCTAAGGTGAAGATGGATCCACCCCTGGAAATGGTACATCAGCTGATACTGGCACTGGTCTAGGATGAGCAGCCTCATTGGATCTCGTCTCTAATCTTCTTTTTGGAAAGTCAACAGCTCCAGGGATGATGGCTTCGAATGAGTGATCGTTTTCTGGCTCTAGCTCATGCTGTTGAGGTGCCTGGGCTATAAAACTTTCCTTATCCCCCACAAAAGAAGGTCGGGCTCTAGGCCAAGCCACCTTCTCAATGAACTGCTCTACACTCATAATTGGCCTTTGCTGAGCCAGTTCATGCAAGCTTTTCATAATGAGAATTTGTCCTTCAAACAATCTTTGCAATTTGGCATCTGAAGTCTGGCAGCTCTGGGCAGGTAAGTCTGCTAAAGCTGGAAGTGGGGCTGAAGTAAAAGATGCAGGGATGCCAACTATTAGTGCAAAGGAAGAGGAAACATCAATTGCTCTGAGCTTGGTCTTCCTTGCCTTTGGAAAATTAACTGTTTGGTCATTTGCATTCCAATAGTTCCTTATGATATAGGCTAAGTCAATGACTGGTCTTAGGTTTTTGTTGGAGGTAAGAGCATCAGATCCAACTCCCCTCGATCTACACAAGGTTGTGATTAAAGCTGGGAAGCCTAAGCGAGAAGAGTTAGACTGAGCCATCATGGTCATTTGTCCAGAGATCAAACTACCAATGTCCATGTCCATCCTTGTGATTAAGCCATAGACCAACCTAGCTCTGTCTGTGTTCAAATCTGAAGTGCGGGAGGTAGGAGCTAGGTTTGAGTACGAGAAGACGCTCCATGTCTGAGCCAGGGTGGTAAGATCTTTTCTGAGGAGCTTCCATGGTTGTCCCTCTGTGTTTAGAATAAAGCCCTTGCCCGGAATGCACAGACTAGCCTCCATCTCTCTAGGATCAGACCTTAATCTGGAAAATCTAGAATAAGTGGGTAAAGATTCCCCCTCCTCTAATAACACTGGAGTCTGGAGGAACTCATTTAAGTTGTCTGCATCTATCTTGATTAAATGGCCTCTTATTCTAGCACATTTGGGAGCTTGATCTGCTGGACTATAGAAATTGGCATAGAATTCTTTAACCACTACTACATCTATGCTCCCTTCCTGATGGTTGGCGAGGCGTTTGTGAAGGTTTCGCCTCTCCAATTCTACTTTAAACTCATCGAACTCAGAATGATAAAGTTCCACACTCCTTCCGGAAGGATCCTTCAGTCTAAAATATTATCGATATATCCGTTCCGGGCTTCCTCTGATTGAAATCTCCTGTTATCATTCTGATCCTGTGGCCTAGAATCACTACTCTTACGTTTCCTAGTGGCCATATGCATATAAAGGAACCAAACAACTGATCAGGACACAAGTTATTCAAATTTCAAAAATTGAAAAATAAAACTGAAAAAAGACATTGGCGCTTAGCGAGACATGGCCTGCTTAGCTGGCCTTTGTAAAAAAAACACTACCGTTTAGCGACATGTGGAGCCGCTTAGCAGAAGTTGCGGAAATTTAGATTCTGTAGAATTGGCTTAGCGGGACAGCACCCGCTAAGCTGAACATCTGTCACAAGGATATGCGCTAAGCTTCTTGAAGGCCGCGCTTAGCGGCACCAACTCTTCAAAAATTCCACTAAGTGTTGGGAGCTTAGCGAGAGAAGCTTGCTTAGCTCAGTGGATGCCGCAACAAATTGCGCTTGGCCCAGGAAAGCTCGGCTTAGCGTGCGGCTATCAATAAAAAAATTGTCTAAGTTACCTGAGCTTAGCGATTCAGCCTCGCTTAGCCACAGGTAGCTCAGCAAGAGGATGAGTGTTCATCCTCAAAGGATGAACTCGCTTAGCACGGTAGGCACACTTAGCGAGTTATTCCGAGAATGCCTTTATACACAATGCGTATTGATGAACTCGCTTAGCGCAGCATACTCGCTTAGCGAGTTCATTGCGTTTTCCAAAAAATGCAGAAAACGCAGTTCATTTTTTTGCACTTTTCAAGCCTCTAAAAGGCATATCAGACATGCAATGTGTGCATCATACTCAATATAGTATACAAGCATATATAGCCCTAATCTTAAACTAAATCTAACAAAACATAAAAACCCTAAAAATCTAATACTATAGTTGAAGTCTTCTACCCTAAAGTTTAGACAAGAAAAAGAGAAAAAGAATTAAGGAACTTACTTGGATTGTTAATGCTTTAGGATTGGAAGTAGACAACGCAAAGAGAAAGCACAGATGCAAAATGTGTAAATTTTTGGAGAGAGAGAGTGCAGAGAAAGGGTAGGCAAAATCTGACAATTGTGAGTGTAACTGTCGTTACACTCACTTAAGCATGTTTCGACACTTTCGCTTAGCGAAAAGCTGTGCTAAGCGAGACAAAGAGACGTTTGGTTTCTCAACAAGGCTCACTTAGCTGATGTTTCAAATTCAAAATGAATGTTTTTGTTAACGCAAGCTTGGCATAGCACGAGGATCAGACCACTTAGCGAGGTTTGCAGATCTGAAAAGCTACAACTCTCGCTAAGCCAGACTCTGGCTGGCTTAGCTAAAATGATGAATCTTAAGTACAGAGGAGCATGCGCTTAGCTGATGAGGACTCGCTTAGCGCTCACATTGCCGCAATGAATCTCGCTTAGTTGCCATGACTAGCGATTAGCTTCATGGACCTCAGTTATGGCTGTAAGGAATTGCGCTTGGCAACAAAAGGTCACACTTAGCCAAGGATAAGCTGTCGCTTAGCGATCAGGCTGAAGCTTATCCGAATTCAGATCGAATTGAAGTTAGCTTAGCTCAACCTTGGCTAGCTTAGCGAACCAAATCAGCCTCAGATGCAAGGGTTGGGCGCTAAGCGCTTGAGACTCACAGCTTAGCGCATGAATAGAGACGCGCTTAGTGCAAGGCTTGCGCTTAGCGAAAGGACTATTTTTTCAGAAAAAAGTTTCCTAAGTTATTTTTCAGTCCTTTTCCAGGAAAATGAAACCCTTATGTTAAACATTCAAAGATAGGCTGATATACTCCTATGTACAGATTAAAGGTAAAGGCATACTGGAATGAAAAGTAGATAGCACAGAGAACACACAAAACATCATTAAATAGATAAAAATATATTTACATCAGGTACCTACAAGGAAGATCCAACAGAGGATTTAGCTTTCCATAACCTGGAAGCCTTCTTTACAACAAAGAGAAGAAGAAGATGAAAGATTGCAAAAATACAAGTGGTGAGGATGTCTCCTTCACCTATAGGATCTCACAATCACTCACAAACTCATCTCAAGCTTTCAAACTGGCTCCTCCTTCAAGCTCTGGTCTCTGCAGATCTTCACACAACAAAATCTCTGAAAACTCTCTGGAACTTGGACCTTTCTCTCTCTAGAAACCCTAGACATGCAAAGCTCTGAATCCCAATCCAAACTATCTTCACAAAATCTGATTTCAGGCTTAAATAGGTTGCCTTGTTCGTGCTCGTGCGCTTAGCGCACTTATGGACCGCTTAGCTGTATCTTCCTCATGCTTAGCCCAGGAGTGTTGCGCTTAGCAGACGCCCGCTAAGCCAGCAGATTGGCTTAGCGAGAAGGTGAAAAATAACAATTTTCAAAGCTTGCCTAATTAACCTGAAATTGAGAGAAAATGATTATTAAACACACAAAATGAAAATACTAAGTATTTATTACCTATACTTAATAGAAAATACTTATAACACTACAAAATAACCATAAATTGAGAGAGTTTGATACAATTTATACAAGTTTTATACACAAAAGTTAATCGTTTTCACCGACTAACACAACCACCAAGATGTCAGCTCTTAGAGATGGTACTATGATAGGGGACATAGGTATTATGGTGTGCCTAAGTCCCACGTTGACTAGTATAGGATGCTTAGTGGAATAGTTAAGTGGTTTGCTAGGTTCTCCCTCCTTACCAGCTAGCTTTTAAGGGAGGGTTCCCCAAGTACTTGAGTGCTAATCAATATCTAATGGATAAAATAAAGACAAATTCAGTAGAAAAAAATATTTCTTGCCATACATATCAGTTATAAACTGACCATCGGAAATTCTAAATGCTAAAAGAAATAATTACTGAAATCATATGAACCAAACCACTTTCCTTTTAAAGTTTATGTTAAGTGGTTTTCAGGAAATAAAAAGGAACTAAATTTAATGATTTCACTAATTGCAGAGTTTGCAGTTAAATACCATATATGTGCACCTATCTTGTAAAAGAATCGAAATGCCAAAAGATTTTAAGTCTGATAAATGAAGTAGTTAAGTGAAACAACAGGCACAGAACATTACAGCTACTGTTCATAGCAAGCTTAAGCAGCTACCTGTTTATTTCCTCTTGAACCAAGATGTGGTGTTGCAAATGTTATGAAGTTCATGGGCTCTAAAACCAGCAATTTTGCCTTCCTAACTCTGTTCAAGGAATTGCTTTGAAAATTTTGTTTTCTCTTCACTGAAATAGTCTCTTCTAGTACCAACAAGTGCAAATGTTGAAGAATAATCATAAAGTGATGCAATTCTATCCCGCAAGGGCATTGGGTAGAAGACTCCAAGTAGATTGGGCTAGAGATCCAAGGGAAGGCCCTAAGGTTCTCATGAGCCTTAGGGTAGATTTCGAGCCCATGGGCTAAGCATGAACCCGCTTATCTTTGTAAATATTAGAATAGGTTTTTTCTTCGTTTGGGCCTTGTATTTTGGCCATTCTAGTAGTATAAGGTTTTAGCCTTGTATTTCGGGGCATTTTGAGTAGTCTTTGTAGTAAGGATTTTTTTTTGTATTTTCATGTTTTTTGTCATGGGGGTGAGCTTAGCTATTATAGGGGGGTGTGTAGCTAAGCTCTAGCTTCTCATCTCAAGGAGGTGAGCTTAGCTATTAGAGAGGTATGTGTAGCTAAGCTCTAGCTTCTTTAGGAATCTTCTTAAAGAAGCTTCTCAAGGAGTGAGCTTAGTTATGAGAGGGGTGTGTGTAGCTAAGCTCTAGCTTCTCAAGGAAGTTTTCTCAAAGAAGCTTCTCAAGGAAGTTTTCTCAAGAAAGCTTCTCAAGGAAGCTACCTAGTGTATAAATAGAAGCATGTGTAACACTTTTTGTAACTTTGATGAATGAGAGTCTTGTGAGACACAACTCAAAGTTTAACTTCTCTCCCTTTTTCTTCCTTCAATTTCGTGCTCCCCCCTCTCTCTTTATCTCTCTCTTTCTTTTCCTCCATTGAAGCATCCTCTCCAAGCTTCTTATCCAAGGTTCATCTTGGTGGTGAAGCTCCTTCTTCCATGCTTATTCCTTAATGGATGGCGCCGCCTCTTACCTCTTCTCCTTTGTATTCCGCTGCATCTCCATGGTGGAAAATCACCATTAAAGGACCTCATTGAAGCTCAAAGATCCAGCCTCCATAGAAGCTCCACAAGCAAGCTTCCATCAAGTGGTAATCAGAGCATAAGAGCTTCAAGTAGGTGCTCCTTAAACCTCCATTAATTTTTTTGCTTTACCTTCTCTTCCATTGTTGTTTCTTCATTTTTTCTCCATGTATCTCCTCACATGTCTTGTGATAAATGTTTTAAACATGATTCTTTAGAGTTTCCACCGATTAAACTTGCTATAGAAGCTAGATTTGATTTTCTATGGTTCAAATATCTTGTTCTTGTTCTTGAACTATGAATTGTGTTGAGTTTAGGTTCCTTTGAGTTTTGTCTTGTTATTTTTTGTGGCTGAAACCTAAACCATAAAATTCTTACAAAAATATTAAAGTAGAAGAAAACTTCAAAAATCTAGAGTGACTTGTTCACCTATTGTAGTTTTGTCATAGAAGTCATGTCTAGTCATGAAACTTGTCACGTAAGATTTCTTATGTTGTGCTGAATTTTATTTTCTTGTTTCTTTGTCTAACTCATTTTTTCATGAGTGTATGAAATTATTTTAGCCTAATATTTGATTTGAGTCAAATCTTTCATGTTAATTAGTCCTTAACATGTTCATGCAAAATTTTTAGAGAGTCTTTGATTGTGAACCTTTTCTTGAACTTTTAGGTTTCCTTATGATTGTGTCTATTGTGAATTTGAGTTTT
Source organism: Glycine soja (assembly GCF_004193775.1). NCBI lineage: Eukaryota > Viridiplantae > Streptophyta > Magnoliopsida > Fabales > Fabaceae > Glycine > Glycine soja. Next base: position 28,284,556 of record NC_041019.1, read on the forward strand.
GGTGATTGAATTGCTGGCTGAAATGTTGATCCTAAGTGAATATTGAACTCCTAAAACTGTGTTAAACAATCCTAGTGAGTTCAACATACATAGGAAGGTTGAAAGTAAGCCCAAGGCAATCAATATACCATGCTTAAAAAAAAATCACTGGTGCGGGCGGCTTGGACATACAAACTTGTAAAAATTACTGAGAATTGGTTACTTCGAATTTTGAGCTGAAAGTTTTACTGAATTTGCTAAACATCTGTAAAAAAGTTATAAAAAAAGAACCAAGTGATTTGGATAAAAGGAAAAAATACGAAACATCACATAAGTTGGCAAGAAAATCAGTATCCAGGAAAAAAAATGAAAGGGAAGTGTTCTTGTTGTTTTGGCTCAAAATTTATTCTATAATTGGTGCCTATGTTACACCAATCTTAGTTCCAAAATTTCAATTGACAATTAGTGTGAAGACAAGTGCCAAAGCTAGAGGTTTTTTGAGTCTTTTTTTTTCAGTTTTTTTTACTCTACTCTAGAGCCATTCTAAGTTTCTCTTTGAGTCCTAGCTTGCTTCTATGTCCTTTTCATTGCTTTAATTGTTGAATAATCCTTGAAAAATTGTCTTGTTAAAACTCCATTGTTTTAGCTTTCATTTCATTTTTTTTTGTCTTTGGTTATTGCTTGTCTCTTTGTTTCCTTGTTTGTGGGTTGCCATATAGGGAATTGGAAGGAGGATTGGTGCCATCCCTTGAAGAATTTGAGTCCAGAAGCAAGGGGCCAACCACCTTAAGAGCTATTGGACTAAGAAGCACTCCAAATTGAGTGAATCACCAAAGAGAGAACAACCACCAAAATTGAGGACCGTTTTGTAATTTTGTAATTTGCAATTTACTTACCTTCATTGCTTTCAAGTTTTGTAACAAAAAGGCCTTTCATTGGAAGTGTGTTGGGAGCCTCCAATAGGTTACCAAACTTCCATTTGTGTGTAATAATTTTAGGCAATTTTTACTTAGGATAGTGAGTGTTTTGTTGGGAACCTTGAATGTGGTCATCCAAACACTCATAGGATTCGCCTAGTTTACATTTCTTGCTTACTTTCATAGCTTATTTCCTTTACCTTCCATTGTCAAACCGCCTAGATAGTTTTCCTTTTACCAATTAGTTTTTTACCTTATCTTTCACACCTCTTTTAGTGTTTATTTGGCTAGTTTCAACCATAGTTTCTTTTACCTTTTGTTTTCAAACCTCCAACAAGAAAGAACCACAACTTAGGAACCAACATGAGTTATCATTCATCTAGTGTTAATGGCAAGGGTACTAGTCATAAAGACCCTTTATCTAGAATCTTAGATGAGTTGAGTTCCCTCAAGTTATGGAAAGAAAAACAAGAGAGAAAAGAAAAAGGAAAAAAAAGAGTGGAAGAAATAAGTCAAGATGAAAGAAAGAAAATAAGAGAGGAAGAAAGAAGAAAAATAATGAAAGAAATGAAAAGAGAAAAACATGCCTCCTATAGTAGTCATAACTCTTGCAAGAGCCTAAGTGAAGAACTTCGCGACTATTATGAAGGAAGGCATAGGTCACATCATAGACCTCACTCCCATAGGAGAGAAAAGGAAAGAAAGCCTCCAGAGGCTAACATTAAACTCTCATACTTCCATGGGAAGGACAATGTAGAGGCTAACTTAGATTGGGAAATAAGGGTAGAGCAACAACTTAAAAAGAAGTCTACTTCAAAATCTTATGGCTCTCACTCTTATCCAAAGAAAGACCAAGGTCAAGGCATCTTAGGGGTGACACCTTCTAAGCCCAAAGATGATAAGGGGAAGACAATAGAAAAGCAAGCCCCTAAGGCTAGTATGCAAGAGAAAACTAGCTCTATAAAGTGCTTTAAATGTCTTGGAAGAGGACACATTACTTCTCAATGCCCCACCACAAAAACCATGATTATGAGGGGCCAAGACATTTATAGTAGCCAAGATGAGGCTACTACTTCACGTTCCTCTAGTGAAAGTGAAGAAGCAAAAGGGGAAGAATCTAGTGAAGAAATCTACCCCCAAGAAGATGGACAACCATTAGTGGTTAAAGAGAAGTGTAAGGAGGTAAGTGTCTCCTCCAAGAGGTTAGCTAAGAAGGAAACTCATTTTACAATAAAGACAAATATTAAAGAAACTTTCCCTCTTAGACAACCTCCATATTTTCTCTTTTGTAAAGAGACACTTGCTAGCATTGCCACACCTCTTGGGCTTGAGTTTATTCCTCAAGTAAAGATGTTGTTGGATGAGGGTTTGGTTCGCAAGAGCTTAAATCCTTGTGCTTTGTTGGTGCCCAAAATAGGTATTATTAGGCACCAGGTCCCTAAAATAGGTGGTATGATGAATGTTTTGAGTGGTGCAACCTCTTTTGTAAAATCACTCATACATCTATTATCTTCATGGTGTGTGTACATAGGGACGCATTAGGTAGGTTTATTCTTATTTTTAGTTTCAATACAAACTTAGGTACTCATTAGGTTTGTCATACTTTTTGGTAGGAATAATCAATATGAAAATACAGAAAAAGGTATGTTCTATTGCGTTACTTTTCTTAATTTTTCAAATAGTGATCAAGGGGTTCCCATGAGCCCCAAGATAATAAAGGTCATTCCTGAGTGGCCCACTCCACCAAGTATAAGAAAAATTTGGGGCTTCCATGACTTAACAAACTTTTACAAAAGGTTTGTCCCATATTTTTCTATACTTGTAGCACCACTCAATGAGTTGGTGAGAAACCATGTTCCTTCATGGGAAGATGCCCAGGAAATGGATTTTCAGACCTTACCTTACATCAACATACCAAACACCACTAATACATATATTTTTGTTCTTTTTACAGGTGTTGAGGGAAGGAGCCCAGAGTATGAAGAACCTCGGGATTTGAGGTCAAATCCTTTCCAAGGTGGAGGGAATGATGCAATCCTATCCCGCAAGGGCATTGGGATTGAAGACTCCAAGTAGATTGGGCTAGAGATCCAAGGGTAGGCCCTAAGGTTCTCATGAGCCTTAGGGTAGATTTCGAGCCCATGGGTTAAGCATGAGCCCGCTTATCTTTGTAAATATTAGAATAGGTTTTTTCTTCGTTTGGGCCTTGTATTTTGGCCATTTTAGTAGTATAGGGTTTTAGCCTTGTATTTCGGGGCATTTTGAGTAGTCTTTGTAGTAAGGATTTTTTTTTTTTTGTATTTTCATGTTTTTTGTCATGGGGGTGAGCTTAGCTATTATAGGGGGTGTGTAGCTAAGCTCTAACTTCTCATCTCAAGGAGGTGAGCTTAGCTATTAGAGAGGTATGTGTAGCTAAGCTCTAGCTTCTTTAGGAATCTTCTTAAGGAAACTTCTCAAGGAGTGAGCTTAGTTATGAGAGGGGTGTGTGTAGCTAAGCTCTAGCTTCTCAAGGAAGTTTTCTCAAAGAAGCTTCTCAAGGAAGTTTTCTCAAGAAAGCTTCTCAAGGAAGCTACCTAGTCTATAAATAGAAGCATGTGTAACACTTTTTGTAACTTTGATGAATGAGAGTCTTGTGAGACACAACTCAAAGTTCAACTTCTCTCCCTTTTACTTCCTTCAATTTCGTGCTCTCCCCTCTCTCTTTCTCTCCCTCTTTCTTTTCCTCCATTGAAGCATCCTCTCCAAGCTTCTTATCCAAGGCTCATCTTGGTGGTGAAGCTCCTTCTTCCATGGCTTATTCCTTAATGGATGGCGCCGCCTCTTACCTCTTCTCCTTTGTCTTCCGTTGCATCTCCATGGTGGAAAATCACCATTAAAGGACCTCATTGAAGCTCAAAGATCCAGCCTCCATAGAAGTTCCACAAGCAAGCTTCCATCATAAAGTCTCCCAATAGCATATGTTGCCACCGAGCCTCCTAGAGAATGCGCCACAAAGGATATCTTTTGCACCTCTAGCCACCGTCTAACAACAGATAATACCTGCATAAATATGAATTAAAACCGATGATATATATATATATATATGAGTCACTACAAAGCCAACACTGTAAATGAAAATTAAGTATGAGAGATTAAGATTGTAAAGAGTAAAAAAATGATCATATTATAATTACCAAAACAGTATATTTGTTGGGAGGGTTTCGGGCACATTCATGCAATTGTTTTGTGCAAACAGTATATTTGTTTCTGTACTCAACAATTTTTTTTTCTAAATCCTGCAATTATCTTTTTCTTTTGGATTGTCAATCCTTAGAAAAATATATGAATTATTAATCCTTAAGTTTTATAAAAATTATTAATTCGTAAGAACATTTTTTTAATATTTTAAAATTTGTTTTATTATTTTTTAATACAATTAGTTTTATTATATTTAAATTCGTATAGTTTCATAATTTGTAACTTTTAGTTTTTATGGTTTGAAAGTGGTATTTATTTTTAAATAATTTATAATTATCTTTTATTTTAGTCATTTTATTTTAAAAGAGATTTTTTTAGTCGTTATAATTTTATGAATTACAATTAACAATAAAAATATTAGCAAGTAATTCGTAAGTAATTTATCGCAACATAATTTGTAATAAAAAGAGTTGATATTTATAATTAATTTATAGGTAATTATTTATGCATATATTTTTTTTGTAGCAAGGACTAAAAGGTAAATCCCTAAAAAAGTTGATATTTTTTGGTAGCTAGTACTGGATGAGTATTAAACATTTATAATATTTGTGTAAATATTATTAAGTTAACTACTTTATGGAAGAAGAAAAATAATTATATTGTGTCATATATTAGTTTATGCAAGTCTAAATTTTAATATATATGGTTATCAATTTTAATGTATTATCCCTTTTATAGGTGTTTGCTACCCATGATGATATTTTGCATTGGGCTTGCTCTGTTGCATATGATACTGGTTTTGTGGCGATGATTATGAGGTCAGACACAAATACTGGAATTAGAGGAAAGACCTCATTTGTTTTAATTGGTTGTGAAAGGAGTGGAAAATATAGGGTCAGGAAGAAAGATTTAGTACGAATAGTTACTAACAGTAGAAAATGTGGATGTCCCTTTAAGCTGCGAGCAAAACCAGTGATGGGAGGTGAATGATGGATGATGAAGTTAATATGTGGGATTCATAATCATGCATTGGCTAAGTCATTAGTCGAACATCCATATGTTGGTTGACTGATTAAGGATGAGAACATTATTATTGGTGATATGACAAAGTCAATGATCAAACCAAGAAATATTCTTCTAACATTGAAGGAGCACAATGTCAATTAATGAAGCTTCTTGAAATGCAAGATATGCATATTGTTCTTCTATAAGAGGCAGTAATACTGAAATGCAACAACTAATAAAACTTCTTGAATGAGATCAGTATATTCATTGGCATGGATTAAAGGATAAAGATGTTGTACGCGATATATTTTGGAGTCATCCTGATGCAATCAAATAATCCAATACATGTAATTTGGTATTTCTCATAGATAGTACCTACAAAAAAAACAGGTATAGATTGTCGTTACTTGACATTGTTGGTGTGACACCAACAGGGATGACATTTTCAGCTGCTTTTTCCTACTTGGAGGGAGAACGTGTAAACAATGTTGTTTGAGCTCAAGAATGGTTTCGAAGTATTTTTTTGAGACGTGATGCACACACTCTGGAGTCATTGTTTCTGACAAAGATTTAGCATTGATGAATGCAGTGAAAACTATTTTCCCTGAGTCTACCAATTTGTTGTGTTTGTTTCACATTGATAAGAATGTGAAGGAAAAATGTAAAACCCTTGTTGGTAAAAAAATGCATGGGATTATGTCATGGAAGCCTGGGGAAGTCTGGTGGATTGTCCTTCTAAGCAAGAGTTTGATGACTGCCTTATGAAGTTTGAAATTGCTTGCTCAACATGACCAATGTTTGTTAACTACGTGAAGCAAACATGGTTGATTCCCCATAAAGAAAGATTTGTTAAAGCTTGGATGAATAAGGTTATGCATTTAGGAAACACAACAACTAATAGGTATGAAAATTGTAAATATATTTTGGTGTTAGGTTTTAGTGTCTGTCATACCCTAATTTTGTCCGGGGATTATTATTTGATGATATACAACCTTTGATTGGCCGCTTCGAGATACTTGGCACCCTTTGTTTCACAATATGTGAAGTCCCGAGACGTGCCGAAAATCAAAAGGAAGCAGACTTACACGATCCGTGAAAATTCCGTAATGTGACGGAAATCGAAAGGAGGTGTTTTTCGCAATCAATGAGTTTTCGTAACTTCTTCGAAAGCTAAAAAAGAGTAAATACATAATCCGTAAGGATTCGTAACCTTGCGGAAGGAAAATAAGTATCGTTACGAAATTCGTAAAGTTTCGTAACGTTACAGAAAAAGAATTACCAAAAAAGGTAAAGGGGGTGTATTTAGTAAAAAGGGGGTACAAATAGCAATTGGGCCCACTTGGGCCTTCCAGATTCTTCCTCCAGAAGCTCGCCTGGGCGAGCTTGGTGGCAAGCTCCTCCCCTATTTTGCTATAAATAGGGGGAGGAGTGAAGAGAGAAGGGGTTCAGCCTTCTTGGCACTTCGTATTCTCTTAAATTTGCTGAGGAAAATTGTTTCCGTGAAGGAAATCCAAGCCGAGGCGCTTCCGTAACGTTTCGTGAGTAATTACGCGAAGATTTTCAACCGTTCTTCAACATTCATCGTTCATTCTTCGTTTTCTTCAGTCTTCAACGGGTAAGTACCTCAAACCGAGCTTTTTAATTCATTCTATGTACCCGTGGTGGTCCACATTTTGTTTCATGTATTTTTATTCTCGTTTTCATTCGCTTTCTATATCCCCTTTTGACGTGCTTCAGTCATTTTTTTTAAGTCATTTCTCGCCTAATCTAAAAATAAAATAAATTTCCACCGATCATTTGAATTGTATCATCCGTTAATTTCGGTTAAAATGAATTCCGGCCATTCGGTCATGCCGTAACCTCATTGGAAATAAAAAAAGAGGTAAAATAATAATATAATAATCAAAAATATCTTTTATTAAAATGAAGCGGAAAAATCAATCGGACGTTTTCTCTTTGGGATTTCTCATTCTTAATTGAATTGACTAATAACTAAAGCGAAACTAAGGCTAAAATCAATTCGTCAAGTCAAGCTCGTCCACCAAAAAATCACTAAAATAGGATTTGAAAGTTTTACCTCAGCTTTTTCTTACCAAGTTAAATGGATCATTTTTAAAGGCCCAACACCTTTAAGTGATCACCTTTCAAGTAAAAGAATCGCTTGATTCACCTTTAAAGAAAGAACTACGTAGGTCTGATTTCCTCTTCGATGGAGGGTACGTAGGAGCAAGAGCCCCGCTTTTGTCGACCTCAAAAAATAAAAAGAACTAAAAGTTAAGATAACACAATTTCCACAATTCTGAAAAATAGGCTGTTGTCCTTTGAGACAAACGTAAGAGGTGCTAATACCTTCCTCAAACGTAAATACAACTCCCGAACTTAGAATTTTCATTTTGACCAGTTTCCTTTGGTTTTTCCGACGTTTCCCACAAATAAACGTTGGTGGCGACTCCGCGCATCTTTCCTCCTTTGGAAAGCGCACCCGTGAGCCTCGCCTTCGCTCGCCCGCAAAAGGGCATGTTGTAACAGTTGGCGACTCCACTGTGGACTATTTTTGTGAGTTAGGCCTATTTTAAGGAATTGTGGATTTGTGAAACTTTGTGTGTGCATTTATTGAACTGTGTAAAATGTAAATAATTGTTGTCTATTTTGCATTCTTTACACTGCATTCTAAGCACCCACGGGTTTGAGTAAAAAAGGGGCCCTACACCCGGGTTCATGGGAATTTAAGGAGTGGAGGTGAATCTATCATCATGCTAGGTCTCCGACTTGCTTGATAATAGTGAAACCTCGTCTAGAGCTTTCTCTCTTTATAATGTGTTGTCGCTGGTATTCCATACTGCCACAATATTATTATCTTGAGTGATGATACCTCTAGAAAACAGCCGTGTGAGTTATGAATTGTTGGGGAGTAGTTATTAGAGACCCCTAGATATTGTCCTATAGGTTCCCAAAATAGGGGCAAAGAGCAAACACGCTCCGTGCCATTTGTTCTCATGCATCTTTTGATAAATAGCACTAGTTTATAGTTTTGCTAGTGATGTTTGGTTTCTTTAGAGTAATGCGTAACCTTTTTAATACTACGTTGAGGCGCCATCATGCCCTAAACGTAGTGTTAAAATTGGATCTCTGCGGTCTCGTATGTGTGAATTACCCATTTGTGTTGTTTTCTTTCCGTTTCATGCATACGCATTGCATCATTCATGTCGGAGTCTTGATCCACCCTTTTTTTTTAGGTAAATGATGGGGACAAATCAAAACGGCAAAAGGTTTTATCAAGTCAAGGTTAAAAGTCTAGATGTCACCAGCCTCAAGGAATTGGGACGATTGATGGGACCTCTCCAAAGGCAAGCTTTCCGTAAAGTTTACGGGAAGATTCTAGATTTGACCACTGCGGAAGTATTTACGGAAGCTGTCATATCCCTCGCCCAATACTATGACCAGCCGTTGAGGTGCTTCACGTTTGGGAACTTCCAAATGGTACCGACTATTGAAGAGTTTGAGGAAATACTAGGATGCCCTCTTGGGGGAAGAAAACCGTATCTTTTCTCCGGGTTTCTTCCCTCCTTGAGCAAGATCGCAGCTGTGGTTGGAGATTCGGCAAAAGAGATGGATCGCATGAAGCAAACTCGGAACGACGTAGTGGGCCTGCCTCGGAAATACTTGGAAGGCAAGGCAAGGGATATGGCGTGCCAAGAGAAGTGGGGCCCGTTTGCGGATATATTAGCTTTGTTGATTTTTGGGGTTGTCCTCTTTCCGAACGTTGACGGTTTGGTGGATTTAGCCGCCATTGACGCTTTCCTCGCATACCACCATAGCAAGGAAAGTCCAGTGGTGGCTATCTTGGCAGATTTGTTTGACACCTTTGACCGGAGGTGTGAGAAAAACAGTGCACGGATTGTCTGTTGTTTACCCGCTCTCTGTGTGTGGTTGGTTTCACACCTATTCCAACAAGACACAAGACACACGTGTCCGCTTCAAAGTTATGACTCATGCGCCAAAAAAGGAAGAGTCGATTGGGACCAACATTTGGCTGGGATAGGAGGCAACGCAATCAATTGGTTTCCTCGTTGGAAGGAAGGCAAGGAAAGAGTTCTTTTCTCGTGTGGGGACTACCCTAATGTTCCATTGATAGGGACTAGGGGTTGTATTAATTATAATCCCGCACTCGCCATAAGACAGCTAGGGTACCCCATGAGGGGAGCGCCAACAGAAGAAAGTCTCTCGCCTTTCCTTGTGAGGGATCTAGGCGCGCAAAGTCTCAAGGTGATACAAAGAGTCCACAAGGTGTGGAGAAGTCCGTTGAGGAAAGACAAGGAGCTTAGAGGCATCCAAAATGGCGTCATCGGTGGTTATCATGGATGGCTAAGAGTTCACACGCGAGGGTTAGATTGGCTCTCCAAATTGAAAGTTATCAATGAGGAGAACTTTGAAGCTCTGGAGGAAGATGAAGAAGTCCGAGCTCTAAAAATAGAGCTAGGGAAGGCAAGACTCGCCAAGGAGAAGTTCAAATCAGCCGCTACAAACATCCGGAAAGAGTGCACTGAGTTACAAGAGGAAAACGCGGCCACTACAAGAGCCCTTGAACAAGAAACTAAAAGGGCCCGCAAGGAGGAGTATGGCCGAGAGAAATTCCGGGGAGCATTGTGGGGTAGCAACAATGAGCTCAAGCTTCGAAGAGAGGAAAGAGACCGGTCACGGGTGCATGGCATGATCTTAAAAGAAGAGTTAGCTGCGTGCGCAAGGTCTAAGGGGAGTTTGGCTCAACACTTGGAAGCCACGGAGCAAAGCATGCTAGCTATCATAGGGCAATACAAGGAAGAATTGAACCAGTCTGTGGCCCATGAACAAAAGCTAGCGGAGGATTTTGCACAAGTGTATGCCGAAAAAGAAGAAAGAGGGAGGGTGATTGATGCATTGCATCAAGAAGCGACTATGTGGATGGATAGGTTCGCCTTGACCTTGAATGGAAGTCAAGACCTCCCGCGTCTATTAGCCAAAGCAAAAGCCATGGCCGAAGTGTGTACGGCCCCCGAGGAGATTCATGGGCTAATCAATTACTGTCAACACATGATAGATTTGATGGCCCACATAATTAGAAACCGTTAGGTTCTCTTGTAACACCTTTGTATAATCTTGGCTAGATGAAAGCTTTGTTCTTTTTATAAAATGAGAAGTTCAGAACTTATCACATTATCTAAAAAACCTTGGGGTGGATCCAAGTGCTCCGATCATTCATTTGCATATTCATGTTTTGGTGGCATACTCACCGTAGTTTATTTCTTTAGGAATTTCATCATAACTAAGAAAACACCAAGGCACCCCTATAACACTCGATCCAGAAAAATGGATAATGAAGAGGGCATGCAGGAACAGATGAAGGCCGATCTATCGGCCTTAAAAGATCAAATGGCTTCCATCTCGGAGGTCATGTTAAAACTCCAGAAAACTATAGAGGATAAAGCCACGACAACCGCCTCCAGTACAGTTAGGGAAGCGGAGCCGGTGCTGCAGCCCGCCTTAAATCCGGGCCGAGATAGAAACACGGCAGTGTTTGGTCGTAGGTATAGTCCGCAAGCTTACCCTTATGGCTTGCCTTCGGACTTCACTCCCCGTGCCACCCCGGAAGATTTAAGCCAAGCCCCTACTTTCGAGGGGCAACTCCCACCTTATGACGAGTATCCCGGGCATGACGATGAGGAAGGAGATACCCATCTCGGTCCCCTGCTCCACCTCAAAGATCCATCCCCCCATGAACTACCCCAGCCAAACATAGTCCGCCATATCCCGGCTTCACCCACACCCGTAAAAGAATCTGTTCCCTTCGCGGAAGGTAAGGGAAAGATTGAGGCGCTTGAAGAGAGGTTAAGAGCAGTCGATGGCCTCAGCAATTACCCATTCTCGGATCTAGCGGACTTATGTCTCGTACCCAATATCGTCATTCCTCACAAGTTCAAAGTACCGGACTTTGATAAGTACAAAGGGACAACATGTCCGAAAGGGCATCTTCGGATGTATTGCCGAAAAATGGGGGCGTATTTTGCGGACAAAAAGTTGTTGGTCTATTTCTTTCAAGACAGCTTGGCTGGAGCAGCTGTAACATGGTATACCAATCTAGAAGCTTCCCAGATCCGATCATGGAAGGACTTGGCAACTGCCTTCATTAGGCAGTACTAGTACAATACGGATATGGCTCCCGATCGGAACCAGCTTCAGAGTATGACTAAGCGAGAGCATGAGTCCATTAAGGAATATGCCCAAAGATGGAGAGATCTCACAGCCCAAGTCGTACCGCCCATGACGGAGAGGGAGATGATCACAATTATGGTAGATACGTTACCCACGTTCTACTATGAAAAGCTGATAGGCTACATGCCAGCTAACTTTGCGGATCTCGTCTTCGCCGGAGAAAGGATTGAATCCGGACTACGAAAAGGCAAGTTTGAATATGCTTCCAATGTGGCTCCCAACAACAACAGAAGAGCCCCAGTAGTGGGCGCGAGGAAAAAGGAAGGAGACGCCCACGCGGTCACCACCGCCCTGACGTGGATGAAAGCACCCCAAAATATCCAAAGCTCATACCAGCCCAATCCCCCAAAATATCCGAGCTGGGAGTTTCCCCCCGACTCAAGTAAAAGGACCGCCCACGGCAGAGAGAACGCCGACCCAATGCATGGCTCCAGCCACGCCCCGGCCAGTCAACAATACAACCCCCGGCACAAGCTATAATAATGCACAGAGCCCACTCTCGAAAGATAACTTCTCTCCTATTCCCATGGCATACTCCGAATTATGGCCTTCATTATTGGAGAATCATTTGGTGGTAGCCATACCCGGGAGGGTCCTCCAGCCACCCTACCCCAAGTGGTATGACCCGGGTGCCAAGTGTGCGTACCATAGTGGAGCTCCCGGACATAACATTGACTCCTGCCGCCCGTTCAAGTATAAAGTGCAGCACCTAATCAGTGCCGGCTGGCTATCGTTTCAAGAGTAAGGCCCAAATGTTAAAACTAACCCGCTAGCTAGTCATGGAAAGGCTAGCGTAAACGCCATCCAAGAAGATGGGCCATCGTGGGCAAGGAGGGTAGGAGAGGTGGCTACTTCCAGACGTTTTATCTACCAATCGCTGCAAGTGGCATGTATGGTCTCCCGTGGCGGAGGCGAAAGGGACGAATGTTTGTTTCACCTCGGGGAGTCGCACGACATGGAAACCTGTCCCGCGGTAGAAGAATTGCTTCAGCGGCTCATGGATTGCGGGCAGCTTGAAGTGTCCATAGGAGGGAGGGAAGAACCACAAATTTGCATGCAGTCGGAAGAGAAGAAGGTTCCTCTAACCCCCAAGGCCCTAGTGATATGTTTTACTAGGAAAGGGACCGGCTCCACACCCATATACCCCGGACAGCGCCCAAGCCAACGCCATTTGCATATCAAAGTAATAAGGCCGTTCCGTGGAAGTATACCCCTCCCGCGTTCAGCAAAAGAGTTGCAACCGAAGTTGACTCCCTGTCAGCTAAGGTGACCAACATCACCGGCCTCAGTGGCGTAACCCGCAGTGGTCGGGTGTTCGCTTCCCCTCACCCGGCGGAGTTGCCCTCCAAGGGGAAAGCGCCCATGGTCCAAGAGCCCACAGACGTAGCCACCCCCTCGAAAGAAGTAGATCCTCCAGTGGTAAGAGGGTCTGAAAGAAAGAAGGTCTTCAAGGAAAGACGATGACTTTGGAAGAGGCCCACGAGTTCCTTCGACTCATCCAACAAAGCGAGTTTAAGGTAGTCGAGCAACTGAATAAAACTCCAGCAAGGATCTCGTTGCTTGAATTGCTCATAAACTCCGAGCCTCATCGTACGTTGTTGATAAAAGTTCTTAACGATGCCCATGTAGCACATGATATCTCAGTGGAGGGTTTTGAAGGCATCGTTAATCATATAACCACCAACAATTATATCGCGTTTGCGGAAGAAGAGATTCCCGTAGAGGGGAGAGGACACAACAAGGCTCTTCATGTGTCGGTAAAGTGTATGGACCATGTTGTCGCAAAGGTGCTTATCGACAATGGATCGAGTTTAAATGTAATGCCGAAGACCACTTTGGAAAAGCTTCCTTTTAGTGTGTCACGTTTAAAACCGAGCTCGATGGTGGTGCCAGCCTTTGATGGTACTCGACGGGAAGTGATGGGGGAAATCGACATTCCCATTCAGATAGACCCCCACACTTGCAATGTGGTGTTTCAAGTAATGGATATAAATCCCGCCTATAGCTGCCTCTTGGGAAGACCTTGGATTCATGCCTTGGGAGTGGTCCCTTCAACGCTTCACCAGAAATTGAAGTTCGCAGTGGGTGGACTTTTAGTGATAGTGTCGGGTGAAGAGGATATGTTAGTGAGCTGCCCCTCCTCCGCCCCATACGTAGAAGCGGCGGAAGAATCATTGGAAACGGCTTTCCAATCCTTCGAGGTGGTGAGCTACGCCTCTGTGGAACCAAGTCCGTTGCTACCTTCTCTCTCCAACGTGGCCATAATTGTGGCGCGTGTTATGCTCAGGAATGGATTTGAGCCCGGAATGGGTCTAGGCAAGGATGGCCTCGGAAATGCCGACATGGTCGATATCAAGGGAAATCCATACAAATATGGATTAGGGTATGAAACCGGGATGCCGGGGAGGAGGAATGTGCCGTCAAGACTTCGGGCGGATAGGGTATGGCCCAGCCGTATTAGCCAGTGTTTCACCAGTGCCGGAACGGTGTCTGAGGAGGAGGTGGCCACAGTAGAAGAGGAGTTCCCTCAAGACCCACCAAGTTTTGTGCAACCATGCCATCCCGATTCTCAAGTGGGGAACTGGCGCGTGATAAGCCAGTCAAAAGTCTATACCGCTGATTCAATGTAATTAGAGCCTATAGATTTCCTTTCTCTTTTGTTTTGTGAAACCTACCTTATTAAATAAAACAAAGAGATCTTGTTTCATCTGTTCTTGCAAATCCACCTTTTCTCATATCATTTTGCACGTTTTTGTTTCTTTTGTCTTGTTTGGTATAGATATGAGGGTCGATTCTTTGAGGATCCTAACGATGAGGGTTTGACGATCGATTTCAATCGAGATATAAGCCAAATGGTAAATGAGGAAGAGGAAGAGGACGTCTTTTCACCAGAGTTGGAGAGGTTGGTCGCTCAGGAAGAATGTGAAATGAAGCCTCACCAAGAAGAAACCGAATTGGTAAACTTGGGGACCACGGAGGAAAAGAAAGAAGTAAAGGTAGGAACCGGTATGACCGCGCCTATCCGCCAAGGCTTGATAACCCTTCTTGAAGAGTATCAAGATGTCTTTGCGTGGTCATATCAAGACATGCCCGATCTGGATTCCGACATTGTGCAGCATAAGTTGCCTTTGAATCCCGGGTCTTCCCCGGTTAAGCAAAAGTTACGAAGAATGAGACCCGAGATGTCTTTAAAAATTAAAGAAGAAGTAAGGAAGCAAATTGATGCAGGGTTCTTAGCTGTAGCTCGGTACCCAGAGTGGGTGGCCAACATTGTCCCAGTCCCGAAAAAGGACGGCAAGGTTCGAATGTGTGTAGACTACCGGGACTTGAACCGAGCCAGTCCTAAAGACAATTTTCCCCTACCACACATTGATATATTGGTAGATAATACAGCCAAGTTCGCACTTTTCTCATTTATGGATGGTTTCTCGGGGTATAATCAAATAAAGATGGCACCTAAAGATGTAGAGAAGACCACTTTCGTCACCCTATGGGGAACGTTCTGCTATAAAGTGATGGCCTTCGGGCTGAAAAATGCTGGGGCAACCTATCAGCGTGCCATGGTGGCATTGTTCCATGACATGATGCATAAGGAAATAGAGGTCTACGTAGATGACATGATTGCCAAGTCTCGAACTGAGGAGGAACACCTTGTCAATCTGCGTAAGCTGTTTGGAAGGTTGCGGAAATACCAACTAAAACTAAACCCAACCAAATGCACCTTTGGGGTAAAGTCGGGGAAGTTGCTAGGATTTATCGGAAGTTAGAAAGGGATAGAGATAGATCCTGAGAAAGTGAAGGCCATCCTTGAAATGCCGGAACCACGCACGGAGAAGCAGGTTCGGGGGTTTTTGGGCAGGTTGAATTATATCGCGAGATTTATCTTGCAACTCACCCCTACCTGTGAGCCCATTTTCAAGCTATTACGTAAGAACCAGGCGGTCCTGTGGAACAGTGACTGCCAAGAGGCCTTTGAGAAGATCAAACAGAGTCTCGCAAACCCCCCGGTGCTCATGCCACCTGTAACTAGAAGACCTCTTTTCCTATACATGACCGTGTTGGACGAGTCTATGGGGTGCGTGTTGGGTCAGCACGATGATTCTGGGAAAAAGGAGCAAGCCATCTACTATCTAAGCAAGAAGTTTACCGCATGTGAGATGAATTACTCAATGCTGGAAAGGACATGTTGTGCTCTGGTATGGGCATCACATCGGCTTAGGCAGTACATGCTCAGCCATACCACGTGGCTTATTTCCAAAATGGATCCCGTGAAATACATCTTTGAGAAACCAGCCCTCATGGGACGAATCGCTAGGTGGCAGGTACTACTATCTGAATTCGATATCGTTTACGTCACCCAAAAGGCGGTAAAGGGAAGTGCCTTAGCGGATTATTTGGCCCAGCAACCCCTCCAGGATTATCGGCCAATGCACCCTGAGTTCCCAGATGAGGATATCATGGCCCTATTTGAAGAGAAGCGGACGCACGAGGACATAGACAAATGGATTGTTTGCTTCGATGGGGCATCTAATGCTTTGGGCCATGGAGTAGGGGCAGCCCTTGTAGCCCCGGATGATCAGTGTATTCCTTTCACGGCTAGGCTAGGTTTTGATTGTACCAACAATATGGCCGAGTACGAAGCATGCGCCCTCGGGGTTCAGGCGGCCATTCATTTTGATGTAAAACTACTCAAGGTGTATGGAGACTCAGCTTTGGTGATACGCCAGTTGAAAGGAGAATGGGAAACTAGGGATCCGAAGTTGATACCCTATCAAACTCACATCTTGAGGTTAGCCAAGTACTTTGACGACATTTCTTTCCACCACATACCTCGGGAAGAGAATCAAATGGCTGATGCATTAGCCACCCTGGCATCCATGTTTCAACTTGCCCCACACGGGGATCTGCCGTACATCGAATTCAAATCTCAGGGCAGACCGGCATATTGTTATGCAATAAAGGAAGAGCGGGATGGGAAACCGTGGTATTTCGACATCAAACAATATGTCGAGAACAAAGAATACCCACCAGGGATTTCTGACAATGACAAAAGGACGTTGAGGAGATTGGCTACTGGTTTCTTTGTAAGTGGTACCATCTTGTACAAACGAAACCACCACATGACCCTCCTACGATGCATAGATGCCAAAGAGGCGAACTTCATGATTGAGGATATTCACAAGGGTTCCTTTGGGACGCATGCCAATGGGCATGCTATGGCCAGAAAAATCCGTAGGGCCGGTTATTACTGGCTCACTATGGAAAGCGATTGCTGGGCTCATGTAAGGAAGTGTCATAAATGTCAGGCATACGCGGACAATGTCAATGTTCCGCCACATCCTCTGAATGTTATGTCCGCTCCTTGGCCTTTTTCCATGTTGGGAATAGATGTCATTGGAGCCATCGAACCCAAAGTGTCGAATGGTCACCGCTTCATTCTTGTGGTGATAGATTACTTCACCAAATGGGTCGAAGCGGCTTCTTATACTAATGTCACGAGAAGTGTGGTAGTCAGATTCATAAAGAAGGAGTTGATTTGTCGATACGGACTCCCCAGGAAGATCATTACTGACAATGGCACCAATCTGAACAACAAGATGATGCAGGAAATGTGCGAGGATTTCAAGATCCAGCATCATAATTCCACCCCTTATCGGCCAAAGATGAATGGGGCTATAGAGGCTGCGAATAAAAATATTAAGAAGATTGTTCAGAAGATGACAGTGTCATACAAAGATTGGCATGAGATGTTGCCTTTTGCCCTACATGGATATAGAACCTCGGTACAAACTTCTACTGGGGCAACGCCATATTCCTTGGTTTATGGGATGGAAGCAGTACTCCCATTTGAGGTAGAGTTTCCTTCTCAGAGGATAATAGCGGAGTCAGGCCTAGAAGAGTCAGAGTGGGCTCAAGCACGCTACGACCAACTCAATCTTATTGAAGGTAAGCGTTTGACAGCCATGAGCCATGGGCGTCTATATCAACGAAGGATAAAGAATGCATTCGACAAGAAGGTACGCCCGCGCAAGTTCAACGAGGGGGACCTTGTGTTGAAGAAGATGTCCCACGCTGTTAAGGATAATCGAGGCAAGTGGCCCCAAATTATGAAGGACCTTTCATGGTGAAAAGAGCTTTTTCTTTTTCTGGGGGTGCTCTGATACTCACCCACATGGATGGCGAGGAGTTGTCCTCGCCCGTAAACTCCGATGTAGTTAAACGATATTACGCTTGAAGTCTGGGGCAATCGAGAGGACCGTTGCATGTTTTTATTTCTGAGTTTTTCTCGTTTCTTCTTGGTTTCCTCTAGGGATTCCCATTCACTATATTTGTCTCGTTTCTTTGAAAAGAAAAGATGGGTGAGGTTTTAGTCCTCCCTTTGGTTTCAAACCTTGTGTTTTAATTTGTTATAACCTGAGCCCTCTTCGCTCGGTTTATGGGGTGCCCCAAACGCTTATTTAAAATTGAATCTAACCAGCCTTCACTAAAAAAATCATCACATTAGAAGCATTCATACATGCACATGCACATGCATATCTTGTGATAGCAAGGAGCAGAATCGTCTCAGGCCACGGTCAGAAGTCAAGACAAGTCAATGACAGAAATCAACCAAGGTAAGACGATGACCGGTCACGATTGGCCGCATATTGTTTGTCTCCTACTTGCAGGTACTTAGGGATGGAGGCAAATGGAGGATAGGATCGCGACCGACCAATCGTCACCCCTTCCCGGCGCTGGGCCAGCGGAGAACGTCGCTGCAAGGCAGCCCAGTATCCTTTGAATTCGCAGTATTTTACTACTATTGTTTGTTTCTTAAGTAATCGACGCCTAATTCTAACTTAACTCCCCCCCCCCTCATTCAAAAGAGAGAACTCACAAAGGCTTGCGGTTTTTGCTCCCCTAAGCCACTTTTGGTTGCATTTTGATTTCATTTTTGTTGTTTCTACTCACTCCAACAAGTAAGTATTCAATCCTTGAGTTTTTTTTTGCTTCCCATTGGAGTATTTTCTTCATCTTTTGGTGCTTTAAATTGTGAGAACGTGCTTATATTTGTGGGGCAGTTTTGGTTTGTTTTTATGCTTGATTTCTTGAGTTGAGGATTTGAATGAGAAGGCCTTAGGCCTATGTTGTATTCTGAAGCAATGGGGCATGCCACATTGCCCCCATTCTCTTGCAATTTATGTCCAAACGTGCGCCCACCAAGTGCTCGATGAAATGCCCCAATGATATATGAATATGGTTTGGCAAAATTGGGATGGTGGGACTGTTTTATGTATGTAGAGACAACATAGGAGATTCAAAATAGGTGCCCAAATGCAGTTTCAAGCTTAGGAACCCAAACTTTTTAGCTTCAATGCAAGAAGACATACTCATGGCTAGGAATCCAAAATTTGGTTTTAGAATTAGAAAAGCATGAAAATTAGGACTTGCTTGTGAGAGTTTTTGCTCGAATTTGGGCTGCCCCATGTTTGATACTTTGCACCTAAGTAATATGAAAAACACCTTGCAATAGTGTGTATACATAGGTAAATATAAGGGGCATGAAATTCTTTGCAAAGGGTGAATGAATATTGAGGTCGCTTCCTAAATGAATGTATGATAGCATGGAATTCCCTTTTGAATGCAAGTGTGTGCATGATGTAAATAGCTTGCCAATATGCATAAGTGTAAGTGAAACAATGAAAGTTTGTATGATATATATATTTCAAGTGTGTGTAGGTAGTTTGTGATAGCAAATGTTTAGGACATAGTTAAGTGTAAATTTTGACGCAATGCCTTGAGCGTGAGAATGTGTGTTCTTTTCAAATGCATATATATGTATGACAATTAGAATGTGTTGGATGGCCTCTATGCTGATATAAATAGTAGGATATTCCACACATACGCGTGTGCATGAATAGATTACATGAGTTCGTTCCAAAATCAGAGGGATTAGCATGACATTTTGTGCGTTAAGATAAGCATTATCTTGTAAAACTAACTTCTAAATGTTTGTTCTCGCAGGAAATGGCCCCAAGGAAGCTTGCCTCAAAGAGATCTAGGAAGGATAAAGCAGCTGAAGGAACCAGTTCCGCTCCCGAATATGACAGCCACCGTTTTAGGAGCGCTGAGCACCAGCAGCGCTTCGAGGGTATCAAGGGATGGTCATTTCTCCGGGAGCGACGCGTCCAGCTCAGGGACGACGAGTATACCGACTTCCAGGAGGAGGTAGTTCGCCGGCGGTGGGCATCACTAGTTACTCCCATGGCCAAGTTCGACCTAGACATAGTCCTCGAGTATTATGTCAATGCTTGGCCTACAGAGGAGGGTGTGCGAGATATGCGATCCTGGGTAAGGGGTCAGTGGATCCCATTTGATGCGGATGCTCTCAGCCAGTTCTTGGGATATCCTTTAGTGCTGGAGGAGGGCCAGGAGTGCGAGTATGGCCAGAGGAGGAACCGGGCCGATGGGTTTGATGAGGAGGCCATCGCCCAGTTGCTATGTATACCGGGGCAGGATTTTGCCCGGACTGCTGCTGGAAGACGGGTGAGGATCATGCGCACCAACATGACCACCCTGACTCAGATCTGGATGACTTTGCTACTCAGCAACATCCAGCCCAGCGATCATAATTCCGACCTCCCCCTGCCGAAGTGTTAGCTGGTGTACGCCATCCTGACACGGATGAGCATTCACGTGGCTCAGTTAATCGCTGATGCCATCTATCTATTTGCAGGTATGGCGCCTACCAGGCACCCTCTGGACCCGAATAAGTCCAATAGGGCCCTGGGATTTCCCGCTTTGATCACAGGACTCTGCCAGTCGTTCGGAGTCCCCGTCGCACCTAGCAAGGTGATTCGGCCGCCCATCACCCGAGCTTTTATTGAGAAGTATTGCACACAGAGACAGGCCCAGGGGGATGCTCCGCAGGCCGCAGACGCGCTGCCACCTCATCAGGCTGGCCCAGCTGGATCATTTGATATGGAGCAGTATTTGCGGCATTTGGTTCGCCAGCAGGCGGCCAACCACCGGGCGCATGAACAGACCCATGATTGTCTTTACCAGTTGAGCCTCAGCATGCAGAGCCAGGGTTTTACTTCTTTTCCGTGTTCTACTCCGGATCAGTTCAGGGCAGAGGTCGCATGGCCCGGAGATTGGCCTGAGGCCCAGGCAGGAGAGGAGCCAGCAGAGGCACCAGCAGAGGCTCCCGACGAGGCAGATGAGGCCCGCGAGGACGAGGAGATGACCGATTTACTTGATTTCTTAGGAGGGAGCGGAGCCACATGATTGGGAGATCCCTTGATCCATATTTCTTTTTTTGTTTCCATTTTTTCCTGTTACATATCATCTTATTTTTGTTTGACTAAGGGACTAACGTTTGTTTCGTGTTGATTGACTTTTGTTTTGTACATACATATCGTTTGAGTTGTTACGTCAGTACTTGTTTCGTTGTTGTCGATAGTGTTTTGTAGAAATTCCGGAATCGCATAGAATTTTTTTTATTTTAGGAACGTCGTCCTAAAATAAAATGAACCAAAATCATGATAAAAAAGAGAGAAGTGTAGTGAATAAAATGTCTGCGTATATAAAGAAAAAGGAAAATGTGCATAGAAGGGTTTTTATAAAAAATACGTGTAGAGAAATTTTTGTGTGTGTGAACAGCGAGTGTATATAAAGAAACTTTTGTATGAGCCATAGGTGTGCGTTGGAGAAAAACAAAAAAGATCTTTGAATGTAAATAGGGTTTGATCATGTGACGTAAAGAGAGAGAGAGTTCCAATGCGTATACAGAAAAAGTTTGTCATGTATAAGAGTGTAGATATACAAAAGAAAATTTCTTCATAAAGGACCACAGGTGTATAATTTTGTGAATATATAAAAATGAAACAAAAAGGAAAAAGAAAGAAAGACCGCAAAGGTCGACATGTTACAGTTAAGAAGTATAAATCATTCGTAAAGAGCAAACGTATCTTCTAGAAACAAGGGACTGATGCTAAGAGTTTATTTTCCGGAATAAACCGAGATAAGAATGGATGAATTCATTGAACTGATGAAAGAACATAACTTGGAAACGTTGGGTCTGTCTGTGTAAATTCCCAACCGTAGTATCACAATGCCATAAACGGGATGCTTGAGTGCCCACCTGGCTGTAGCCATGACTAATTTTGCATGTTGTTTTCAAATCATCATTGTCACGCGTGCCTTGTGGAGTAATATGGAAGTTCGGTCCGAAATCGACACCTTGACACCCAAATTTGTTTCGCCCCAGATATCAAGATTGGGTTCCCACGATAAAAGACCCCATTGAAACACAACCTTAGACTTTTTAAAACCTTGGCCTGTAAAAAAGAATCCTCATTCCTTCCTCGAAACAAAGGACAGCGGAATCTCCTCAAGGGAGAGCGAATAGAATGCTAAAACCCGATTTCCAAAGAAAGGGATGGGGAAAGAGAAGTGAAAAGAAAGAAAAGGAAGAAATGGAAAGAAAGAAAAAGAAAAAAAAATGAAAATAAAGAAAAGAACAAAAGAAAGAAAAGGAAGGATTCCCGATCAAAGATCGAAAGGAAGTAAAAAGGGAAAAGAAGCAATTCTCGATCAATGAAAGAAAGAGAACGGAAGATCATCAGACCAGATAAATTTTCGACAAGGTAAGTGACTGCCGGCAAAGGAAAACCCATTTTTGGTGTCTCTTCCCTTCAGATTGCCATTCAAGGTCGTTGTCGACTGGGGATATCCCACCCCACATGAACAAAGAGGAAAAGACCGAAACAACCAGCTTCCTTTCCAAAAACACTACCCTCGAGAAAATCCTATTGGTCCGTGATCATATGTTTGATCTTTGATTCGATAGGAAGTCATGTGCAAAATAGAGTCATGGTGCAGTTATGGTTTCGGAATAGGATAAAACACTTGCCTGTGTGAGTTTTATACACTATGAGTGATTTATTTTCAGCTTAGCCCGATGTTTCCCCTGCATGTTCATTTAAAAGCTAAAAGTTGACATCCTGCCCTTCATTCTCGGTTACATGGAAGATTACCCTTGGCACAAGTATATTGTTTCTCTAAGATATGGTGCTCTCGCGAATGATTTATTTTTCTTTGCAAAAAGCATGTTTGCCTTTTAGGTGGAAAAACCCGGTGGACCGTTCGGTCCTGCCAACAAACTTTTTTTCGGAGCCACATGAATGTCATTGCCTAGCGCTGTTCATGTGTCCTCCACCTTCGAGTCTGGAGCCCCGCGAAGTTATTGCGTAGCGCTGTTCGCCAATTCTCCATTCTCCACTTTTTTTCGGAGCCCCATGAATGTCATTGCCTAGCGCTGTTCATGCATCCTCCACCTTCGAGTCTGGAGCCCCGCGAAGTTATTGCGTAGCGCTGTTTGCCAATTCTCCATTCTCCACTTTTTTTCGGAGCCCCATGAATGTCATTGCCTAGCGCTGTTCATGTGTCCTCCACCTTCGAGTCTGGAGCCCCGCGAAGTTATTGCGTAGCGCTGTTTGCCAATTCTCCATTCTCCACTTTTTTTCGGAGCCCCATTGTCGCAACCTACCCTTCGGCGGGAGGGCGACGCGAGACTCGCGGGATGCGTGTTCCACGAAAGGAATACGCGCGGAGTCGCCACCAACGTTTATTTGAGGAAAACGTCGGAAAAACCGGAAAAGACGCGATCTACGAACTTTTAAGTGAAAGGTTCGGGAGTTGTATTTACGCACGGGGAAGGTATTAGCACCCCACACGTCCGTCCCAAGGGACGGCAGCCTTTAATCGAATGTGCAAACATGACTTTGATTTTTTATGTTCCCTTTTTATGTCTCTATATCCTTTATACCCTTTTTATATTTTCTCTTTTTGTGGTCGACAAGGGTGTTTCCCTTTGCTCCTACGTATTCCTCAATTTGCGATGAGGAAATCAGACCTACGTAGTTCTTTTTTATCAAGTGATTCTTTTTTACTTTAAGAGGTGATCATTTTAAGGCGTTGGACCTTAAAAATGATCCATTTTACTTAGTGAGAAAATGAAATGACAAACTTCAAAAGCCTATTTTTATGGACGAGCTTGACTAGGCGAATTGATTTTAGCCTTTAGTTTCACTTTAGTTATTAATCAATTCGATTAAGAATGAGAAATCCCAAAGAGAAAACGTCCGATTGATTTTCCGCTTTATTTTACTAAAAGATGTCTTTTTGATTATTATATTATTTTTTACCTCTTTTTGATTTCCAACGTGGTTACGGCACGACCGAACGGTCGGAATTTATTTTAACCGAAGTTAATGGATAATACAATTCAAACGTTCGGTGGAAATTTATTTTATTTTTAAGTTAAGCGAGAAATGACTTAAGTAAAATGGCTTAAGCACGTCAACAGGGGGTATAAAAAGTAAACAAAACGAGAATAAAAATGCACGAAACACAATGTGGACCACTACGGGCACATAGAATGAATCGAAAAGCTTGGTTCGAGGTACTTACCCGTTGAAGATCGAAGAACGATGAAGAACGAATGAAGAACGTCGAAGAACGGTTGATATCTTTGCGAAATTCCTCACGGAAAACGTTACGGAAACGTTTCGGAAGCGCCTCGGCTTAGATTTTCTTCACGGAAACAATTTTTCCAAGCAAATTCGAAAGAGAGAGAAGTGCCTAAGGGGCTGAACCCCTTCCTTCTTGCCTTCCTCCCCTATTTATAGCAAAATAGGGGAGGTGGTTGCCGCCCAGCTCGCCCAGGCGAGCAGGGTTGCTTCCTCCAGAAGCAACCGCCTTCTGGAGGAATATTCCGGAGGGCCCAAGTGGGCCTGGGTGCTATTTGCACCCCCATTTTTACTAAGTACACCCCCCTCTGCTATTTTTTGGTGATTCTTTTTTCGTAAAGTTACGGAAACTTACGAATTTCGTAACGATACTTGTTTTCTTTCCGTAATGTTACGGAACCTTGCGGATTACATAATCATCCCCTTTTTGACTTACGGAATGTTACGGAACCTCACTTAATTATGCAACGATGCTTCCATTTGATTTCCGGTGTGTCACGGAAACTTACGGATTGTGCATCAATATTTTTTTGGTTTTTTTCGGCATGTCCTGGAATTTCACAAATTGCCTAATGATGGGTGCCAAGCACCTCACGAGGACCAAAGAATGGTCGCACGTCATCGAGCAAAGGTCCCCGGACGAAATTAGGGTATGACAGTTGCCCCTCTTTACTTGTCTTTTATTGGAGATAAAAGGAAAGTAAAGATAAGACACTAATTTCGTTCCTCTCGATTTGACGAGAGTCGCAGGTGACCATAAAATCTCCACATGCAAATGACTTGTTGTTCCCAAAATTTCACAAATTGCCTAATGATGGGTGCCAAGCACCTCACAAGGACCAAAGAATGGTCGCTTGTCATCAAGCAAAGGTCCCCGAAAATCAGTGTATGACACTAATTTCGTTCCTCTCGGTTGACGAGAGTTGCGGGTGACCATGACTTGTCGCTCCTAGAATTTCACAAATTGCCTAATGATGGATGCCAAGCACCTCACAAGGACCAAAGAATGGTCGCATGTCATCAAGCAAAGGTCCCCGAAAATCAGTGTATGACACTAATTTCGCTCCTCTCGGTTGACGAGAGTCGCGGGCGACCATGAAATTTCCGCATGTAAATGACTTGTTGTTCCCGGAGGAACAAAAGGTGCAGAAGACTATGTCAGCCTCTGCATGCTATCAAGCGTTCTGTCTTACAGATAGCAAAAGAATGTTTATACGGATAACCACTCGGGTATTTCCGCGTATCATCGGGCCCGCCGCCTCTGGATGATACAAGGGTGCAGAATGACCAAACTTGGTCTCTGCTTGTCATCGGGCCCGCCGCCTCTGGATGACAAAAGGGTGCGAATAACCGTAAGGTATCTCCGCGTATCATCGGGCCCGCCGCCTCTGGATGATACAAGGGTGCAGAATGACCAAACTTGGTCTCTGCTTGTCATCGGGCCCGCCGCCTCTGGATGACAAAAGGGTGCGAATAACCGTAAGGTATCTCCACGTATCATCGGGCCCGCCGCCTCTGGATGATACAAGGGTGCAGAATGACCAAACTTGGTCTCTGCTTGTCATCGGGCCCGCCGCCTCTGGATGACAAAAGGGTGCGAATAACCGTAAGGTATCTCCGCGTATCATCGGGCCCGCCGCCTCTGGATGATACAAGGGTGCAGAATGACCAAACTTGGTCTCTGCTTGTCATCGGGCCCGCCGCCTCTGGATGACAAAAGGGTGCGGATAACCGTAAGGTATCTCCGCGTATCATCGGGCCCGCCGCCTCTGGATGATACAAGGGTGCATGTCACATGACCTCAGGGTCAGTATGACAAAGATTATGGGGCGGCCGACAAAAGCAAGGCTCTTGCTCCTACGTATCCTCCAATGAGGAACTCAGACCTACGTAGTTCTAGATAACTTGTGAGACTTGAAAAGTCTCCATCGGAAAATGCTGACATCTCCGGAAAGGGCGCAGATGACCATATTGGCCTCTGCTCGTCAATCACACTTGGGGTCACTGAAAGACGAGGTGCGGATAACCGTAAGGTGTCTCCACGGGCTACCAGCTCTTGAGTCATGGCAACAAAAGGCGGTGTGGTCGACAAAAGCGAGGCTCTTGCTCCTACGTATCCTCCAATGAGGAACTCAGACCTACGTAGTTCTGGATAACTTGTGAGACTTGAAAAAGTCTCGGTGTTTTCTTTGCTAAAATGCAAACATGCTTTAGTAAAGAGATAAATATTCCAACTGATTAGAGCAGCATACGCTTTTTTGAGTGGAAAACAATGCGTTTACCGGGGAAGGAGAGTCTGCTGATGAAATCTCCCATAACCATAAATGAGATTTTGGATGTTAGCATTTCGTTTCTAAATGACCATTTAGAGGAAACACTGGGTTCGACAAAAATAGAAGAAATCCACTCAAAGTGTATCAATCTCGCACAGGTAAGTGTTTCATCCTAATTCCGAACCATAGATATGTCATGACTTGACTTTGCAAATTATTTCCTATCAAATCAAAAATTACATGCGTGATCATGGATCAATAGGGCTTCCCTTGGGAATGGGTTCTTTTGGTGGTTTTTTCGGCTTTTGTGTGTTTTTGGCTTTTGATTTTTTGTTGGCTTTTCCTTTTCTGTTTTTGTTTAGTGTGGGGCGAAAAAGTCGCTAGCGCACTGATTTTGGTTGGCAATTAAAGGGAGAAGACCATTTTAGGTCATGGTTTCCTTTCCTTCTTTTTGTTCATTTGGTGACAATTTTGTATTGTTCAGATATTGTCTGGTCTAAAGACCTCTCTGCACATTTCTTCTGGTTTCTTTGACCAGGAGCTTTCTTCTTTTTTTTTTTTTTTTTTTTTTTTTTTTACTTTCTCCCATTCTTTGGTTGGGACTTTTCTTTCTTTTCTTTTTTCTTTCTCCCTCTCTTTGATTGGGAATTTCCTTGTTTCCTTTTTTCCTTTGATTGGAAATTTTCCTTCTCTTTTTCTTTGATTGGAAATTTCCCTTCTATTCTTTTTTGCTTCCGAGGGTAAGGATTGACATTCTCACCCTGGGTCAAGGTTTATGGTGAGTCAAGATCTTGGCTCAAGACTTGTAGAATGGCTAGGCATGGTACATGTCAGGGTTTGGTTTGGTTCAAGGATAAAAGGGGTGCCCCACATTATTTCCATGACACAAATGCAAAAATGATGATTTGGAAACTTTATGCAAAACTGGTCATGCATGCACCTATGCGGACACTCAAGTGTCAAATTTTTATGGTCATGTGATGCTAGGGCTCAGGATTCATTTCCTCTATTTTAGTCAACCCAATGTTTCCAAAATATGTTCTTTTATCCATTTGTGCATTCATCCAAGTCCATTTCGGGCGTCCGGGAAAATTTCACAGCATTCACCCTTCAGGTGTACACACATTTTTTTTCCAAAAACTAGCTATGATCAGCGAATTTTTCTTTAAAGAAAAGTTGGAAGTCATCTCTTTTCAAAAGCATGTTGGTTTTTCAGCTAGACAACTTATTTTTCTTTTTTCTCTCTTTTTCCTTTTTTTTATTTGTTTATTTCTTTTTCTTGTTTGTTTTTGTTGTTTTTTTTTTCCCTTTTTTTTTCATGAGGTATTTTGCTACCTAAACATGTGTATATTTTTGTGAGGTATTTTTGCTATATACATGCATATCCAAGGTATCTTGCTACCTAAACATACATATATATATTTTGTGAGGTATCTTTTTGCTACATACATGCATATCTAAGGTATCTTGCTACCTAAACATACATATATATATTTTGTGAAGTGTGTTTTTGTTTACATACATGCATATCTAAGGTATCTTTCTACCTAAACATACATATATATATTTTGTGAAGTATTTTTTGTTACATACATGCATATCTAAGGTATCTTTCTACCTAAACATACATATATATATTTTGTGAAGTGTTTTTTGTTTACATACATGCATATCTAAGGTATTTTCACTACCTAAACATACATATATATATTTTGTGAGGTATGACTACCTTCCGAGCTTGCGCTTGTTTTATTTAAATCCCCAGGATCATGAGCAACTAGGTGCGTCCTACTATAAAAAGTGATCAAATAACAAGCATAGATTCAAAAGGTACTAGGTTGCCTCCTAGTAGCGCTTCTTTAACGTCTTGAGCTGGACGCCTTATGACTTGTCGGTCACTGACCTAGTACTTTGCTTACCTTTGGCTTTGGACTTGGTTGCCTATTGGTCGGCCATGTGTCGTAGGCAACGCTCTAACCTTTTTATGGATGAGCTGAGGTGAACTTTAGTGGTGATGGCGGTGTGTCTATTGCCCGCTACCGTCCATCCCAATGCTGCTGTGGTGTCTCGCCCTGCGCCTGCCTGGGGGCGCAACACTTCTAGATGAAAACTCGATTGGTAGGGGGCCTGATGACCCTGCTGGGGGCAACAGGCACTCCCTTGAACTGATAGAGACCCGTATTTAGAGCTGGCAACTCCAAGACACTGTTGGCCTTCTTCGGGTCCACTAGGTGTCTTGCGGGCACAATCCCTGCAAACAATAGATGACATCAGAAATCAGTTGGGGGAGGTGCATACTTACCTATGTCATGATGGCATGAGCTTGCTGGGGGGACGAGCGCCCTATAGGGCCGATAGAGGCCCGTAACCAGAGCTGGAAACCCCAGGGCCCTGTTGGACTTCTTCAGGTCCACTGGGTGTCTTTGTGGGTGCGATCCCTGCAAACAATAGAAGGTATCAGAAATCAGTTGAACCATATGCATACTTACCCATGTCGGGACGACACAGACCAACTGATACTTTTGCAGGGGGAGATTGGCATTGCGGTCGCTGGGCAGAATATTGCTAAGTAGCAATGTCATCTATGTAAGAGTGGTCATGTTGGTGCGCATGATCCGCACTCGTCTCTTTGCAGCGGCACGAGTGAAATCTTGCCCCAGTATGCATAGTAGCAGTGTGATAGCCTCCCTTTCTAGTTGTGCTCGCACAGTTGGCCCTCCTCCAATATCAGGGGGTGGCCCAGGAACCGTTAAAAGGAAACTACTGGCCCCTTAACCGGAAGTGCAAGTCTCGGTTAAGCATTTAAGGGCAGAGGACCTTAAATTCTTTTAAGGTGTGGATGTCGAGCACACTGAAAATGAGGACACGTAGCCCTCTAAAGGTGAGGGCGTGCAGCCCTCTCAAGGCGAGGAGGTGTAGTCCTCTGGACGTGAGGGCGTGCAGCCCTCTGCTGGTGAGGACGTGTAGTCCTTTCAAGGTGAGGGCGTGTAGCCCTCTGACGGTGAGGGTAACTAGTACCCAAGGTGAGGACGTGTAGCCCTCTCAAGGCGAGGACATGTAGTCCTCTGGAGGTGAGGGCGTGCAACCCTCTGATGGTAAGGACGTGTAGTCCTCTCAAGGCGAGGACGTGTAGTCCTCTCAACGGTGAGGGTAACTAGTACCCAAGGTGAGGGCGTGTAGCCCTCTCAAGGCGAGGACATGTAGTCCTCTAGAGGTGAGGGCGTGCAGCCCTCTGATGGTGAGGACGTGTAGTCCTCTCAAGGCGAGGACGTGTAGTCCTCTCAACGGTGAGGGTAACTAGTACCCAAGGTGAGGGCGTGTAGCCCTCTCAAGGCGAGGACATGTAGTCCTCTAGAGGTGAGGGCGTGCAGCCCTCTGATGGTGAGGACGTGTAGTCCTCTCAACGGTGAGGGTAACTAGTACCCAAGATGAGGGCGTGTAGCCCTCTCAAGGCGAGGACGTGTAGTCCTCTGATGGTGAGGGCGTGCAGCCCTCTGATGGTGAGGGTAACTAGTACCCAAGGTGAGGACGTGTAGCCCTCTCAAGGCGAGGACATGTAGTCCTCTGATGGTGAGGGCGTGCAGCCCTCTGATGGTGAGGACGTGTAGTCCTCTCAAGGCGAGGACGTGTAGTCCTCTCAACGGTGAGGGTAACTAGTACCCAAGGTGAGGGCGTGTAGCCCTCTCAAGGCGAGGACATGTAGTCCTCTAGAGGTGAGGGCGTGCAGCCCTCTGATGGTGAGGACGTGTAGTCCTCTCAACGGTGAGGGTAACTAGTACCCAAGATGAGGGCGTGTAGCCCTCTCAAGGCGAGGACGTGTAGTCCTCTGATGGTGAGGGCGTGCAGCCCTCTGATGGTGAGGGTAACTAGTACCCAAGGTGAGGACGTGTAGCCCTCTCAAGGCGAGGACATGTAGTCCTCTGATGGTGAGGGCGTGCAGCCCTCTGATGGTGAGGACGTGTAGTCCTCTCAAGGCGAGGACGTGTAGTCCTCTCAACGGTGAGGGTAACTAGTACCCAAGGTGAGGGCGTGTAGCCCTCTCAAGGCAAGGACATGTAGTCCTCTGGAGGTGAGGGCGTGTAGCCCTCTCAAGGCGAGGACATGAGGTCCTCTGATGGCGAGGACATGTAGTCCTCTCAAGTTGAGGACATGCAGTCCTCTGATGGCGAGGACGTGTAGTTCTCTCAAGGTGATAGGTACAAGTACCCAAGGGTCCACCCTTATGAGAAAGCAAGAGATCGACTCATCGAGAGGGCTGGTCATCCCTAATCCACAAGATTTGGACATTAGATGTAGGAAATTTATGCAGTTAACATGATTTTTAGGGATGCAGATGCATGCAACCTTTGTTGTGAAATTTGGGTAAATGCGGACTTTATATGAAACAATGCAATGTAATGGAAAGTTGTACAATGTTCATGGCATTCTTTCCCTATTTTGTGATTTTGATTTTGATTTGATTTTTTTTTTTTTTTTTTTTTTTTGGAAAACACAGATTGACTGCCCTTTTGAAAAAGGTGATAATTCATGCAACCTCATCCTATCTTTTTGCAAATCTCTCCGGGAACTCCCTCAGAGTGCGTGTTCTGTTTGATTTAGTCACTTGACCATTTTGGAGTGACGGCAATGGAGTCGTTTGATGTTCGATCAATCCATTGAAATCGTAGGGTTTGTCCCCCTTTTTTTTTGTTAAAAACATCGATGGGTGAGAACTTTTGATCGGCCCCTATGTTCACTTGAGGCTCATGCATGGTGCCCCTCATTGCCCCAGTGTAAGGCTTTGAGGTATCAATCGTTGCCTTTCGTCATGACCTTGTAGGAGGGAACCTATTGGGTGAGAACTTCTAATCTGCCCCTAGGTTCGCTTGAAGTTTTTGCATGGTGCCTTTCGTTGCCCCAGTGTAGGGCTTAGAGGTACCAATCGTTGTCTTGTTTTCACGACCTCGTAGTGAGGAAGAATGAAAGAAGCAGTTGATTCTTGCAAAAAAGAATTTTCCAAGGACGAGAAATAATTGAAGGATCTTTCAGTTGATGGATTAAGTCAAATGACTCCTATGTAGAAGCAAGATGTTTTGATGTCTTAATGATGCCAAAGGATCAAGTGCTTCCAAGTTTTATTCGAGACAAGAAATCAAGATATATGATCAATTTGATCTCTAGAATCAACAAAAGGTTTGACCAAAGAATTCTATCATTTCAAATTGAGATTTGCTTTCTGGTAATCGATTACTAGCAGTTTGAAAATGTTTTAATTCAAATTTTTAAAACCTGTAATCGATTACATAAGTCTTGTAATTGATTACCAGAGGGGATTTTCAGAAAATAACTTCCAAGAGACATATCTATTCAAATGTTTTATGAATGGCCATTCAAATGTTTTAAAGAGAGTTTTCATTGCCCAAACAGTTTTATCCTCTCGAAAGATCAAGAGTTTTTCTGAACTGAAATGTCTTATCCTCTCAAAAAGATTCCTTGGTCAACCACTTGCTTATTCAATAAGGAATTTTTGATTGATCTTCATTTTACAATCTACCTCTTTTACGAGAGACCTCTTCTTCTCTTCTTCTTATTTTTGAAAAGGGATTAAGAGACCGTGGGTCTCTTGTTGTAGGGGATTCTTGAACACAAGGGAAGGGTTGTCCCTATGTGCATTGTTAATCCGAAAAGAGAGAGTGAAAGTTTAATTGGGGAATAATATTCGTATCTTAATTCAATCCCCTCTTCTTCTCAAGGTAACTGAGGCCATTTGTCCAACATCCTATTCTTGATAACTCACTTCTCTCTAAAAAGACAAAATGAGGTCACATGAACGTCTATATTTTTACTTGAAAACGCAGTCAATCAAATGCCTTTTTATTTTTTATTTTGAAACTTATTTTTTGAAACTTATTTGTTTTGAACTTTGCTCGTTGTTTTACGGCACCCCCACCAACGTGCAAGATGAGTAATCTCTGATTGAACGGTCTTGGAAGTCAACACTCAGGAGTGTAGGTTGCTTGAGCAAACAGACCAATGGCTTACACTCACATTCCGGTGGAAGTTGAATAAGCAAAGATGTGTTCGTGAGAGGATGTCCATTTTATCTATATCATTTAACATTGTAACTGTGGTTTATGGCATAAACTTGAAAATCCTGATGAGTCATAACAACAGCTTCCAGAATTGCCCCATGTATGGTGTTGCTTGTTAATGTTAGGATTCAACAAGCGATTCTCCTCAAATTTCAGCCAGCCCGTATCAATTAGACCTTGCACCTTACGCTTCAGAGCCCTACAATGCTCAATGGAACGCCCCGGGGCTTCTCCGCGACAAGCACATGTTGCGTTCGAGTTGTATTCTCGGAGAAATGGAGGTTGATGAACCTTGGCTAGGGTTATGGCTACCATTGAATTATCAAGTAGATATGGGAGCAAGTCAGCATAGGACACTGGAATTGGGGTGAATTCTACAGGCTTTCTCGCTGCAAAATTCACTTCTTGGTTGGTGTTTTTGGTTTGTGCTAAAGGTGGTGTTCGTCATTGGAAGTGCGGTAGACAGACTTTGTGGTAGATTTAGGGATGGCCTTTGTGGATAACTGGGTGGTGGGTAAGGAGGAGGTTTGTTATTGACTGAGTAATGACATTGTTGGGTTTGGTGGGAAACTTGGCCGTACAGGAATGGCAGTCACAGCATGGGTTTCTCCCTCATCCTCACCCTCTTTATTTGCCCCAGTTTTCTCAGTCGTCCTAGTAGGATGATCAAATTTGCCTTTTTTCAGACCCACATCGATCCTTTCACTGGCGAAGACCAAATCTGCAAAGCTTTGAGGGTGCGCAGCCCACCATCTTTTCATAGTAGAGTATCGATAATGTGTCTACCATCACGATCATCGTCTCCCTTTCCATCATTGGGGGTACCACCTGGGCCGCCAGATCCCTCCACCTTTTGGGCGTGTTCTTTGAAAGATCCGTCCCCCTTTTTGCAAATGTTCTGTAGTTGCATCCTATCCGGAACCATATCAAAATTGTACTGATACTGCCTAACAAAGGCAACCATTAGGTCCTTCCAAGAATGGACTCGGGAAGATTCCAAGTTAGTGTACCAGGTAACAGCTACCCCAATAAGACTTTCTTGGAAGGAATGTATTAGCAATTCCTCATCTTTTGCGTATTCCCCCATCTTCTGACAATACATCTTTAGATGGTTCTTGGGACAAGTAGTCCCCTTGTACTTGTCAAGGTCCAGCACCTTGAATTTGGGAGGGGTGATGATATTGGGTTCTAGGAACAACTCTTTTAGGTTAGCAAAGGCATAATCTTCACCTCCTTCAATGGCCCTGAGCCTTTCCTCTAGATGATCCAACTTTCCCATTCCTGCCATAGTCATGAGGGTTTTTAACCGCTGTGGAATGCAAGAGGTGCAGTTGTGGGTGATACTGAGGGCCCTCCAAAGGGTTTTGTAGGGGTATACCACCAACTGCTTGCCCTTCAGCAGCATATCCGAGGCAAGGCTCGAAGTTGGCTAGATCATGGTGGGGAATTTCATGTGTCTCCTCCATGGGTCGAGAGACATGTGCATGATCAGATTGAGGTTGTTGGCTCTCAATGGGTATAGGAGTGGAGTTATTGACATTCTTATTGGGAGTGTACGCCACTTTGGGTGGCGTATTGTTGAGAGGCAAGCCATATGGCAGGAAGGCGTGCTCGTTTTGAATTTGTACATTATGGGGGCTGCCCGTACTTCCCAAATCTTTGCCTACCATATCTGAGGTTGGATGATTCATTTGGTTGATGCCGGATGGGGACATCAGGTTCACCTTAGCAACAACGCGGGTAGCGGCAATTGCAACCGCATTGGCTTCCATTATCTTCTTCACGCTCATCATGGCCTCCATCATTGTGGCCATTTTCTCTTTAATGGCCTCCATGTCGGCCTTCATCTTCTCTTGTATCTCCTCTACTTCACCCATTACTCTAGCTCTAGCACAAGTTCGGTGAGGACGCCGTAAAGCATGTTTTTTTCTTTTTGATAACAATGATTAAGATCATTTTTATTTTATTTTATTTATTTATTTATTTTTATTTTCTTTTTCAAGGAAAGAATGCAATGAGCAATGCAACCAATGAAAAGCATGGATGTATGCGAATGATGTACAGTTGAAGTATTGTGCAGGATATGGGGTTGAATCAATTTAGATTTTCCACATGGTCTATGACATCTTTGTCAAGGTGAAACTGGAAGTAACAAGGACATCAACAATCCTAAATATGTTTGGCAGTAGACGAAGCAGTGATGTGAATCAATTCATCTTTTGCCCCAATTTTGCAAGACGGTTACTTCCATTCTTCAACTTGATTTGATGAACTTCTTTCGAAAAAGCATGAGCTTGGTTCAACCCCATAACCCAGGGAATGGCAATTTTGATCGCCAATACTTCAACAACACTTCATAGGGATGAATGACTCGGGCATACTTTAAGCCGTGCATGGAAAATGTAATTATGAAATTGAGATGCCCGAAGAAACACCATTTCCTAGTTAACCATGCATTAGGTACCATGTTCAATTATTTTTTAAAGTGAAACGGGTTTATGATCCCAACATGGTTGGCTCGTGGTGCCTAACACATGAAACTAAGAATGTAGTGTGAAGTTTCACGCTTCCCCCTTTTTTGTTTTTGTTTTGTAGAGGAAAACGCAAGGATGAGCAAACATGAAAACAAATGGTATGCAATTTTGCAGATCAAAAAGTTTGTTGAACGCATATGCATGATGATGCCATGACTCATGCAAAATGTGAGGCTGGAATATGATAACGGACAAATGCAGGATATGTCCATTATGATGTTATGAAGAGATGCTTATGCGATGCATGATATGAATGCATTTTACGGACACGAGAGCCCGGAAAATTATCTCTTCTTACTTGCGCATTTGGGGGCGCAGTGCCCCATGTGTACAATTAAGAAGGTGATATGGACCTTCCGGCTTCCCGTGACAAAGGACGAGACCAACATACAATGCATGCTAGAGATAAAATGTAGGAGTGATTTGATTTGCACAAGCTTTTTGGAGTAGAAACATGGGATAAACTCATTTTATTCAAAAAGTTATAACTAGTCAAGATCTGAGCGACAATACGAACTTCCTAGCGGTTTCTAATCATATGGTCCATTGAGTCTATCATATGCTGACAATAGCTGAGAAGTCCGTGGATCTCCTCGGGGGCGGAGTAGGTGTCCGCCACTGCTTGGGCCTTGGCTAGCAATGGGGGAAGTTCTTGACTCCTGTTTAAAGTAAGAGCAAATCGGTCCGTCCACATTGTTGCCTCTTGGTGCAATGAATCAATTACCCTTTCCCTTGCTTCCCTTTCTGCTGATATCTTGGCGTACTCATCCTCTAGCCTTTGCTCGTGAGTCGCCGCTAGATTTAGCTTCTCTTTGCACTCATCGATGATGGCCCACATATTCCCTTCAGTCTCGCTTAACTGTTGGGACAAATTTCTTTTCGACCTAAGGAAAGCCTTTAGCTCGTTCTTCAAGATCATGCCTTTGACCCGTGATGATTCCTTTCACCTCTTCGGAGCTTGAGCTCACTATTGCTGCCCTATAAAGCCCCTCAAAACTTGTTTTGGTCGTGTTCTTCCTTTCGGGCCTTCTTGGTTTCTCATTCCAAGGCTTCATCGGTGGCCATATTGACATCCCTTAGTTCATCATACTCTTTTCAGACTTTGATGGCTATGGACTTGAACTTCTCTTCGACTACCCAGGCTCTTTCAAGATCTGCCTTTAGGGCTTGTACCTCATCACTTTCTTCCGAAGCTTTAACCTCATCGTCTCTCACAGTCTTTAGATTTGGGAGCCAATCCAATCCTTGTGTCCGGACTCTCAGCCACTTATGATAGCCGCCGATGCTCCCATTACTGCTTCCCCTAAGCTCTTTGTCCTTTCTTCACGCCGCATCCCATGCCTTGGGAACTCCTTGGAGTACCCTCGCGTTGTGGTCACTAAAACCCCGTGCGATGAAAGGCGTGATGCTTTCGTCTAATGGCGCTCCTCTCATGGGGTAGCCAAGAGTTGGTGCACAACAAACAATTCTTGCGCTGCTCTTTTCACATCCCTGGTCGAACGTGTCATACATGGCCAAAATGGCGACGACCGGGCTTTCCTTGCCATGATGAAAGGCGAGGAAAGCGTCAATCGCTGCTAGGTCCACTAACCCTTCCATATTCGGAAAGAGGACAACTCCAAAGATCAAAACCGCCAAGATGTCAATAAAAGAAAGCCCATTCGCCTTGATTTGCCAAGGCCTTTGCCCTTTCCTCCAAACACTTCCTTGGTACTCCGACTACCCCATTCCTGTTTTGCTTTACACGGTCCAACTCTTGTGCTGAGATTTTCACCACCTTGGCAACTCTTGTCGTGGAGGGATAGAACCCAGAGAAAAGATATGGCTTCCTTCCTCCCAGTGGGTATCCCAGGATTTCTTCAAACTCTTTCACAGTCGGCACTAGCTGGAAGTCCTCAAATGTGAAGCACCTTAGGGGCTGGTCATAATACTGGGAAAGGGATGCAATTGGTTCCATGGAGACTTCTACCCTAGCTAGGTCCCAAATGCTTACCATAGGCTTTGCGGAAGGCTTGTCGTTGAAGTTGACCCATTAATTGCCCCAACTTTCGTAAACTGGTGACCTCTAAGCTCTTGATTTTGACTTGATAAAACCTCTTTTTAAGCGAAGGCTTTTGACTTGATCCCATGTTTTACTAAAGTGAAATAAAATCTAGTGCGAATCAAAACTCCGACATCTATCATAGGTGGAATGGATGAATGCATGAAGGAATGCATATGACACGGATGCAATTTATGAATACGGGAGCTCGGGAAATTGTCGCCTTCTTAGATACAACGTCTTGGGGTAGCAAAGTGCCCAACGTATGTATTTAAGAAGGTGACACGGACCCTCCGTTGGTTTGCCCAAGAGAGGGGATTAAGACGGAACCCGCACATGATGCACATGCAAAAGGTACAATACGAGGATGTACATAGTATGATAATATTCACTGAACATAAGCAAACGGATATATGATACTTATGCATGGCAATGTGAAAAATGGCACGCAGCGTGTTTGCTTCGTGCCCCTACTTAAGGGACCTATAAGGGAGAGAACTAACTAGGCTTTTAGCAATAATCCCCAAGGTAGTTATATCTCTCTTGATGGTTTCTAGAGGTATCATCCCCTTTTGAAGAACATATTGTAGCAGTAGGGACTACTAGCAACAATAGGTTTTCAAAGAGAAAAGCTCTTGATGAGGGTTCACTGTAATCAAGCAAGTCGGAGACCTAGCATGATCACAGATTCACCTCCACTCCTTATGCTCCCATGAACCCGGGTATAGGGCCCTTTTTTCACTCACAGTGTGTGCAAATAGTGTTGGTGTTTGTGTGCATCAAATGAATAAATATTTACTTCATGCATACATTTAAAACGCACTAAAAGCAACAAAGAGTTTATATACACAAGAACATAATGAAAGGAAACCAACAAAGGGGTAAGTCACGGTAAAACATTGCACAAAATTAAATGGCCTAACTCTCTAAAAACATTCCCCAGTGGAGTCGCCAACTGTCGCAACCTACCCTTCGGCGGGAGGGCGACGCGAGACTCGCGGGATGCGTGTTCCACGAAAGGAATACGCGCGGAGTCGCCACCAACGTTTATTTGAGGAAAACGTCGGAAAAACCGGAAAAGACGCGATCTACGAACTTTTAAGTGAAAGGTTCGGGAGTTGTATTTACGCACGGGGAAGGTATTAGCACCCCACACGTCCGTCCCAAGGGACGGCAGCCTTTAATCGAATGTGCAAACATGACTTTGATTTTTTATGTTCCCTTTTTATGTCTCTATATCCTTTATACCCTTTTTATATTTTCTCTTTTTGTGGTCGACAAGGGTGTTTCCCTTTGCTCCTACGTATTCCTCAATTTGCGATGAGGAAATCAGACCTACGTAGTTCTTTTTTATCAAGTGATTCTTTTTTACTTTAAGAGGTGATCATTTTAAGGCGTTGGACCTTAAAAATGATCCATTTTACTTAGTGAGAAAATGAAATGACAAACTTCAAAAGCCTATTTTTATGGACGAGCTTGACTAGGCGAATTGATTTTAGCCTTTAGTTTCACTTTAGTTATTAATCAATTCGATTAAGAATGAGAAATCCCAAAGAGAAAACGTCCGATTGATTTTCCGCTTTATTTTACTAAAAGATGTCTTTTTGATTATTATATTATTTTTTACCTCTTTTTGATTTCCAACGTGGTTACGGCACGACCGAACGGTCGGAATTTATTTTAACCGAAGTTAATGGATAATACAATTCAAACGTTCGGTGGAAATTTATTTTATTTTTAAGTTAAGCGAGAAATGACTTAAGTAAAATGGCTTAAGCACGTCAACAGGGGGTATAAAAAGTAAACAAAACGAGAATAAAAATGCACGAAACACAATGTGGACCACTACGGGCACATAGAATGAATCGAAAAGCTTGGTTCGAGGTACTTACCCGTTGAAGATCGAAGAACGATGAAGAACGAATGAAGAACGTCGAAGAACGGTTGAAATCTTTGCGAAATTCCTCACGGAAAACGTTACGGAAACGTTTCGGAAGCGCCTCGGCTTAGATTTTCTTCACGGAAACAATTTTTCCAAGCAAATTCGAAAGAGAGAGAAGTGCCTAAGGGGCTGAACCCCTTCCTTCTTGCCTTCCTCCCCTATTTATAGCAAAATAGGGGAGGTGGTTGCCGCCCAGCTCGCCCAGGCGAGCAGGGTTGCTTCCTCCAGAAGCAACCGCCTTCTGGAGGAATATTCCGGAGGGCCCAAGTGGGCCTGGGTGCTATTTGCACCCCCATTTTTACTAAGTACACCCCCTCTGCTGTTTTTTGGTGATTCTTTTTTCGTAAAGTTACGGAAACTTACAAATTTCGTAACGATACTTTTTTTCTTTCCGTAATGTTACGGAACCTTGCGGATTACATAATCATCCCCTTTTTGACTTACGGAATGTTACGGAACCTCACTTAATTATGCAACGATGCTTCCATTTGATTTCCGGTGTGTCACGGAAACTTACGGATTGTGCATCAATATTTTTTTGGTTTTTTTCGGCATGTCCTGGAATTTCACAAATTGCCTAATGATGGGTGCCAAGCACCTCGCGAGGACCAAAGAATGGTCGCACGTCATCGAGCAAAGGTCCCCGGACGAAATTAGGGTATGACACCCATGAATGTCATTGCCTAGCGCTGTTCATGTGTCCTCCACCTTCGAGTCTGGAGCCCCGCGAAGTTATTGCGTAGCGCTGTTCGCCAATTCTCCATTCTCCACTTTTTATTCAGAGACCCATGAATTCATTGCCTAGCGCAGTTCATGTGTCCTCCGTTATCAAGCGCGGAGCCTCTGGTGACTGGGAAATATGTTTTTCTGTTATTTTCCGGATCGGTTCCTTCGCCAAACATGTGTATATGTGTATATGTATATTATATTCGTTGTTCTTGTTGTTGTTAGTATTTTGTTTTGTGTTGTGCAGAAGGAAAAAAAAAAGGAGTAGAGACGAGAGTCGTCATCA
This sequence comes from Glycine soja, assembly GCF_004193775.1. Lineage (NCBI taxonomy): Eukaryota > Viridiplantae > Streptophyta > Magnoliopsida > Fabales > Fabaceae > Glycine > Glycine soja. The sequence goes on from NC_041019.1 coordinate 28,324,268, forward strand.
CGGAAAGGGCAGGACGGACGAAATCAGTGTCTTATCTTTGCTTTCCTCTTATTTCCGATGAGAGGTAAGTAAAGAGGGGCAACTGTCATACCCTAATTTCGTCTGGGGATTATTATTTGATGATATACAACCTTTGATTGGCCGCTTCGAGATACTTGGCACCCTTTGTTTCACAATATGTGAAGTCCCGAGACGTGCCGAAAATCAAAAGGAAGCAGGCTTACGCGATCTGTGAAAATTCCGTAATGTGACGGAAATCGAAATGAGGTGTTTTTCGCAATCTGTGAGTTTTCGTAACTTCTTCGAAAGCTAAAAAAGAGTAAATACATAATCCGTAAGGATTCGTAACCTTGCGGAAGGAAAATAAGTATCGTTACGAAATTCGTAAAGTTTCGTAACGTTACGGAAAAAGAATTTCCAAAAAAGGTAAAGGGGGGTGCATTTAGTAAAAGAGGGGTACAAATAGCAATCAGGCCCACTTGGGCCTTCCAGATTCTTCCTCCAGAAGGTTGTTGCTTCTGGAGGAAGCAACCTAGCTCGCCTGGGCGAGCTGGGTGGCAAGCTACTCCCCTATTTTGCTATAAATAGGGGGAGGAGTGAAGAGAGAAGGGGTTCAGCCTTCTTGGCACTTCGTATTCTCTTAAATTTGCTGAGGAAAAATGTTTTCGTGAAGAAAATCCAAGCCGAGGCGCTTCCGTAATGTTTTCGTAACGTTTCCGTGAGTAATTACGCGAAGATTTTCAACCGTTCTTCAACATTCATCGTTCGTTCTTCGTTTTCTTCAGTCTTCAACGGTTAAGTACCTCAAACCGAGCTTTTTAATTCATTCCATGTACCCGTGGTGGTCCACATTTTGTTTCATGATTTTTATTCTCGTTTTCATTCGCTTTCTATACCCCCTTTTGACGTGCTTCAGTCATTTTTTTTAAGTCATTTCTCGCCTAATCTAAAAATAAAATAAATTTCCACCGATCATTTGAATTGTATCATCCGTTAATTTCGGTTCAAATGAATTCCGACCGTTCGGTCGTGCCGTAACCTCATTGGAAATCAAAAAGAGGTAAAATAATAATATAATAATAAAAAATATCTTTTAGTAAAATGAAGCGGAAAAATCAATCGGACGTTTTCTCTTTGGGATTTCTCATTCTTAATTGAATTGACTAATAACTAAAGCGAAACTAAGGCTAAAATCAATTCGCCAAGTCAAGCTCGTCCACCAAAAAATCACTAAAAAAGGATTTGAAAGTTTTATCTCAGCTTTTCCTTACCAAGTTAAATGGATCATTTTTAAAGGCCCAACACCTTTAAGTGATCACCTTTCAAGTAAAAGAATCGCTTGATTCACCTTTAAAGAAAGAACTATGTAGGTCTGATTTCCTCTTCGATGGAGGGTACGTAGGAGCAAGAGCCCCGCTTTTGTCGACCTCAAAAAATAAAAAGAACTAAAAGTTAAGATAACACAGTTTCCACAATTCTGAAAAATAGGCTGTTGTCCTTTGAGACAAACGTAAGAGGTGCTAATACCTTCCTCAAACGTAAATACAACTCCCGAACTTAGAATTTTCATTTCGACCAGTTTCCTTCGGTTTTTCCGACGTTTCCCACAAATAAACGTTGGTGGTGACTCCGCGCATCTTTCCTCCTTTGGAAAGTGCACCTGTGAGCCTCGCCTTCGCTCGCCCGCAAAAGGGCATGTTGCGACAGTGTTGAATGGATAAAAATAATTGTTTTTGTTTACTTGTTTGTGTATTTCAAATGCAGGGTTGAGTTTGCTCATTAGGCCTTAAAGAGACTACTACATAATAGCCTAAGAGACCTATGTAGTGTTTGGGAAGCCATGAACAACATGATCACACTAAAATTAAGGCATCTTTTGAGACAAGTACACATGTGGTTGGACATGTTTTTAAAGTTACCTTATACAAGAAACTACTTGGCATGGTATCAAGGTATGCCTTAAACCAAATTGTTGTTGAGTTTGAGTGTGTACATTATGCTGGAAAAGACCCTTCTCGTTGTGGATGTATAATGAGAACTACTCACGGTCTTCCATGTGCATGGTATCAATGTGTTGACCATAACAAAGCTACTGGCAGTAAGGGACAAGCGTCTCTTAGAAATACTTGTTACATAGGCACATACACATTCAAATGATCATAACACATTTTATTACAAAAATTACACAAAGAGGATGATCATGAGTTTACCTGAACAAAATGATTGCCATATACATGACCGATACATATAACGTGATGTATAGAACAATCTCTTAGTGGTTGATTTATAAATGGAAAAAATGATGCAATCCTACCCCGCAAAGGCATTGGATAGAAGACTCCAAGTAGATTGGGCCAGAGATCCAAGGGAAGGCCCTAGGGTTCTCATGAACTCCTAAAACTGTGGTAAACAATCCTAGTGAGTTCAACATACATGTAGACAAAGGATCAAGCTGAATGTTTTGATGATGCCAAAGGATCACATGTTTCTCAAAGCTTTATTCAAGACAAAGAAATTAAAGATATTCAAGATGGATGATCAAGACAGTATCTAGAGTCTTAGGAAGGGTATATTAAATAGGAAGGGAATTCCTAATTGAAGTAGCAAAAGGTTTGGCCAAGAAATTTAAGTTAAAAAGTCTTTTTCAAGAGATTTACTCTCTGGTAATCGATTACCAGAGGATGTAATCGATTACCAGTGGCCAAAAATGATTTACAACAGCTATTAAAATTTGAATTCAAAATTTGCACTGTGTAATCGATTACACATATATGGTAATCGATTACTAGCAGTTATTGAACGTTTTAATTCAAATTTTAAAGCTTGTAATCGATTACACACATACTATAATCGATTACCAGAGGAGATTTTCAGAAAATATTCTCAACACACATCTTTTCATTTGGTTCTTGAGTGGCCATCAAAGGCCTATATATATGTGACTTGAGACACGAATTTGCAAAGAGTTTTTCAGAACTACAAGTGTTTATTCTCTCAAAAAGCAAAATCATTTTATCCTCTTAAGAATTCCTTGGCCAATTCAATTGCAATTCATTAAGGAATCATTTGAGTGCTCAGATTGTAAAATCTATCTCTTTCAAGAGAGATTCATTCTTCTTCTCTTTCTAATTCACTAAGGGATTAAGAGACTGAGGGTCTCTTGTTGTAAAAGAATTCTAAACACAAAGGAAGGATTGTCCTTGTGTGTTTAGAACTTGTAAAAGGAATTTACAAGATAGTGGAACTCTCAAGTGGGTTGCTTGGGGAGTGGACGTAGGCACAAGGGTGTGGCCGAACCAGTATAAATTTGAGTTTGCACTTTCTCTTCCCTTAAACTCCTTTATTTATTATTGTTTTATATTCATATTCAAATTGTTCTATTTGAATCAATATTTAAGAAGTTCATTATTAAGGGAATTTATAACTTGATAGAATTTTAATTGAGGAAATAGTTTGTAATATCTTAATTCAACCCCCCCTTCTTAAGATATCTGAGGCCACTTGTCTAACAATACATACGAAGGTTTAAAGTAAGCCCAAGGCAATCAATATACCATGCTTTAAAAAAAAATCTTGGACATACAAACTTGTAAAAATTACTGAAAATTGGTTACTTCTAATTTTGAGCTGAAATGTTTACTGAATTTTATAGACATCTGGAAAAAAGTTATAAAAAAAGAAAAAAGTGATTTGGATAAAAGGAAAAAATACGAAAAATCACACAAGTTGGAAGGAAAATCAGTATCCAGAAAAAAAGGTGAAAGGGAAGTGTGCTTGTTGTTTTGGCTCAAAATTTATTCTATAATTGGAAATTTCAATTGAAAATTAGTGTGAAGACAAGTGCCAAAGCTAGAGGTTTGTTGAGTCTTTTTTTCCAGTTTTTTACTCTACTCTAGAGCCATTCTAAGTTTCTCTTTGAGTCCTAGCTTGCTTCTATGTCCTTTTCATTGCTTTAATTGTTGAATAATCCTTGAAAAATTGTCTTGTTAAAATTCCATTGGTTTAGCTTTCATTTCATTTTTTTTGGTCTTTGGTTATTGCTTGTCTCTTTGTTTCCTTGTTTGTGGGTTGCCATATAGGGAATTGGAAGGAGGATTGGTGTCATCCCTTGAAGAATTTGAGTCCAGAAGCAAGGGGCCAACCACCTTAAGAGCTATTGGACTAAGAAGCACTCCAAATTGAGTGAATCACAAAAGAGAGAACAACCACCAAAATTGAGGACCGTTTTGTAATTTTGTAATTTGCAATTTACTTACCTTCATTGCTTTCAAGTTTTGTAACAAAAAGGCCTTTCATTGGAAGTGTGTTGGAAGCCTCCAATAGGTTACCAAACTTCCATTTGTGTGTAATAATTTTAGGCAATTTTTCCTTAGGATAGTGAGTGTTTTGTTGGGAACCTTGAATGTGATCATCCAAACACTCTTAGGATTCGCCTAGTTTACATTTCTTGCTTACATTCATATCTTATTTCCTTTAGCTTCCATTGTCAAACCGCCAAGATAGCTTTCCTTTTACCAATTAGTTTTTTACCTTATCTTTCACACCTCTTTTAGTGTTTATTTTGGCTAGTTTCAACCATAGTTTCTTTTACCTTTTGTTTTCAAACCTCCAACAAGAAAGAACCACAACTTAGGAACCAACATGAGTCATCATTCATCTAGTGTTAATGGCGAGGGTACTAGTCATAAAGACCCTTTATCTAGAATCTTAGATGAGTTGAGTTCCCTCAAGTTATGGAAAGAAAAACAAGAGAGAAAAGAAATCTACCCCCAAGAAGATGGACAACCATTAGTGGTTAAAGAGAAGTGTAAGGAGGTAAGTGTCTAATCCAAGAGGTTTGCTAAGAAGGAAACTCATTTTACAATAAAGACAAACATTAAAGAAACTTTCCCTCTTAGACAACCTCCACATTTTCTCTTTTGTAAAAAGACACTTGCTAGCATTGCCACACCTCTTGGGCTTGAGTTTATTCCTCAAGTAAAGAAGTTGTTGGATGAGGGTTTGCTTCGCAAGAGCTTAAATCCTTGTGCTTTGTTGGTGCCCAAAATAGGTATTATTAGGCACCAAGTCCCTAAATTAGGTGGTATGATGAATGTTTTGAGTGGTGCAACCCTCTTTTGTAAAATCACTCGTACACCTAACATCTTCATGGTGTGTGTACATAGGGACCCATTAGGTAGGTTTGTTCTTATTTTTAGTTTCAATACAAATTTAGGTACTCATTAGGTTTGTCATACTTTTTGGTAGGTGTCGCAACCTACCCTTCGGCGGGAGGGCGACGCGTGACTCGCGGGATGCGTGTTCCATGAAAGGAATACGCGCGGAGTCGCCACCAACGTTTATTTGAGGAAAACGTCGGAAAAACCGGAAAAGACGCGATCTACGAACTTTTAAGTGAAAGGCTCGGGAGTTGTATTTACGCACGGGGAAGGTATTAGCACCCCACATGTCCGTCACAAGGGACGACAGCCTTTAATCGAATGTGCAAACATGACTTTGATTTTTACGTTCCCTTTTATGTCCTTATATTCTTTATACCCTTTTTATATTTTTCTATTTTTGTGGTCGACTAGGGTGTTTCCCTTTGCTCCTACGTATTCCTCAATTGTGATGAGGAAATCAGACCTACGTAGTTCTTTCGGAACAAAGTGTTTGGTTAAGTTGTTTTTTATCTTTTTGCAAGATATATTTTGATTGAACAAAAAGGTCATTTAAGGTGTTGGACCATTAAACGATCTTTTGATTTTGAAAGGAGAGAAACGCTAAGGCGTTGGACCATTAACGATCTCTTGTTTTTGAAAGGAGAGAAACGTTAAGGCATTTGGACCATTAACGATCTCTTGGGGTGGTCGACAAAAGCAGGGCTTTTGCTCCTACGTATCCTCAATTGCGATGAGGAAATCAGACCTACGTAGTTCTTGCAAAAACGGTAAAGTCACATGTTGATTTTATGCTTTTGAACGGTCCATGTTAACCGATAAAAGCAAAGAGGACCATTTAAGGCGTTGGACCTTAAAACGGTTTTTAGTGATTTTTCGGACAAAACTTGATTTGTGAGTTGATTTTAGTCTTAGTTTCACTTTGGTTATTAATCAATTCATTCAAGGAAACTTCCAAAGAAAAACGTCCGATTGATTTTTTTGATTATTTTATTCAAAGATATTTATTATTATTTTTCAAGATATTTTGATTATTTTATTATTATTTTTCTTTTTTTGGTTTAACCGAGGTTATAGCGTGAACGATCAGTTAGATTTCATTTTAAAAGTGATTAAATAAGATTACAATACAAATGATCGGTTGAAATTCATTTTATCATTTATTAGGTGAGAAAACAGCTTAAATAAACGGTAAAAGCGCGTTAAAGACAGAAGAAAAGAAATCGAAAATGAACGAAATAAAGATGAAAGCTCAAAAAAAAAAACAAGAAATGAATTGAAAGTCTCGGATTCGAAAACTTACCCGTTGAAGAACGAAGAACGGATGAAGAACGGTGAAGAACGGACGAAAACCTTCACGGATTTGCTTACGGAAACATCTCGGAAGCGTTACGGAAGCACCTCGGCTTGGATTTTCTTCACGGAAACAATTTTTTTCACCCAAAACAGCTGAAATACATAGCTAGGGGGCTGAGGGATCCTTAGAACAGCCCCCTTCAGCCTTTTTATAGGAAAAAGGGGGAGGAGGTTGCCGCCCAGCTCGCCCAGGCGAGCTGGGTTGCTTCTTTGCTTCCTCTAGAAGCAACCCAGCTTCAAAAAACACTCTGGAAGGCCCAATGCAAAATTTCAAAATTGCTATTTGCACCCCCCCAATTTTGATAAGTTCACCCCCTTCTTTTGTAATTTACGGAAAAGTTACGGAAGCATATAGGACTTTATTTTCTCCTTTCTTTCTCTTCCGTCTCACCCGTATTAAGTTAATTATGCTTATTTAGAGTTATGGGAATTTTACGAAAGCATTACGGGTGTCCCGGAAGCCCCGGAATCCCATTTTTCAACAAAACGGGGGGTGTGGTGGCCACCTAGCTCGCCTGGGCGAGCTAGGTTACTTCAACCTTAAGAAAGGAATTGCCCAAAAACCTCTAGAAGGGCCCAGATTCGAAAATTACTATTTGCACCCCTTATTTTACTAAATACACCCCTCTTTCCCTTTTTTTTGGTGATTTTTTTTGTAACGTTACGAAACTTTACGAATTTCGTAACGATACTTGTTTAATTTCCGTAATATTATGGAACCTTGCCGAATTACATAATCATCCCCCTTTTTTGACTTACGGAATGTTACGGAACCTCACTAATTGTGCAACGATGCTTCCTTTTGATTTCCGGTGTGTCACGGAACCTTACGGATTGTGCATCAATACCTTCTTTTGATTTCCGGCATGTCCCAGAACTTCACAAATTGCCTAATGATGGGTGCCAAGCACCTCACAAGGACCAAACAAAAGTTACATGCCACCAAGCAAAGGTCCCCGGACGAAATTAGGGTATGACAGTAGGAATAATCAATATGAAAATACAGAAAAAGGTATGTTTTATTGCGTTACTTTTCTTAATTTTTCAAATAGTGATTAAGGGGTTCCCATGAACCCTAAGAGAATAAAGGTCATTCCTGAGTGGCCCACTCCACCAAGTATAAGAAAAATTTGGGGCTTCCATGACTTAACAAACTTTTACAAAAGGTTTGTCCCATATTTTTCTATACTTGTAGCACCACTCAATGAGTTGGTGAGAAACCATGTTCCTTCATGGGAAGATGCCCAGGAAATGGATTTTCAGACCTTACCTTACATCAACATACCAAACACCACTAATACATATATTTTTGTTCTTTTTACAGGTGTTGAGGGAAGGAGCCCAGAGTATGAAGAACCTCGGGATTTGAGGTCAAATCCTTTCCAAGGTGGAGGGAATGATGCAATCCTATCCCGCAAGGGCATTGGATACAAGACTCCAAGTAGATTGGGCCAGAGATCCAAGGGAAGGCCCTAGGGTTCTCATGAGCCTTAGGGTAGATTTTGAGCCCATGGGCTAAGTATGAGCCCGCTTATCTTTGAAAATATTAGAATAGGTTTTTTCTTTCGTTTAGGCCTTGTATTTTGGCCATTCTAGTAGTATAGGGTTTTAGCCTTGTATTTCGAGGCATTTTGAGTAGTCTTTGTAGTAGGGAATTTTTTTGTATTTTCATGTATTTTGTCATGGGGGTGAGCTTAGCTATTATAGGGGGTGTGTAGCTAATTTCTAGCTTCTCATCTCAAGGAGGTGAGCTTAGCTATTAGAGAGGTGTGTGTAGCTAAGCTCTAGCTTCTTTAGGAATATTTTCAAGGTGGAGGGAATGATGCAATCCTACCCCGCAAGGGCATTGGATAGAAGACTTCAAGTAGATTGGGCCAGAGATCCAAGGGAAGGCCCTAGGGTTCTCATGAGCCTTAGGGTAGATTTTGAGCCCATGGGCTAAGTATGAGCCCGCTTATCTTTGTAAATATTAGAATAGGTTTTTTCCTTCATTTAGGCCTTGTATTTTGGCCATTCTAGCAGTATAGGGTTTTAGCCTTGTATTTCGAGGCATTTTGAGTAGTCTTTGTAGTAGGGACTTTTTTTGTATTTTCATGTATTTTGTCATGGGGGTGAGCTTAGCTATTATAGGGGGTGTGTAGCTAAGTTCTAGCTTCTCATCTCAAGGAGGTGAGCTTACCTATTAGAGAGGTGTGTGTAGCTAAGCTCTAGCTTCTTTAGGAATCTTTTCAATGAAGCTTCTCAAGGAGGTGAGCTTAGTTATTAGAGGGGTGTGTGTAGCTAAGCTCTAGCTTCTCAAGGAAGTTTTCTCTAAGAAGCTTCTCAAGGAAGTTTTCTCAAGAAAGCTTCTCAAGGAAGCTACCTAGTCTATAAATAGAAACATGTGTAACACTTGTTGTAACTTTGATGAATGAAAGTCTTATGAGATACACTTCAAAGTTCCACTTCTTTCCCTCTTTTATTCCTTCAATTTCGTGCTCCCCCCTTCTCTCTTTCTTTTCCTCCATTGAAGCATCCTCTCCGAGCTTCTTATCCAAGGCTCATCTTGGTGGTGAAGCTCCTTCTTCCATGGCTTATTCCCTAGTGGATGGCGCCTCCTCTCACCTCTTCTCCTTTGTCTTCTGCTGCATCTCCATGGTGGAAAATCACCATTGAAGGACCTCATTGAAGCTCAAAGATCCAGCCTCCATAGAAGCTCCACAAGCAAGCTTCCATAAAAAAATGTTATACTTTGTTGGAGAGGAAGAGAAAGAAGGATGACATTATACCTTGATGCAATCACATAACCCATGTCGGTTATATTCATCCACTTATCCATGGTAACCTGCACATAACAATTTTAATTATATTTATTTAAAGAAAAATTAATCCATCAAAGCGTAACAAAAAACTTTTATACCATGGATAATCCATCAACAAGTAGCGACTGCTTTAACTCCTCAAGTCTGTCTATGCCACCAAGCAGGTCGATATACTCATCAGACCATTTTTCTAGTTCTTTAAGAAAATGGTTACGAACCAAAGGCCATCAATCTTCACCCATACCTAATACGGCAACAATTGCACGATATCCATAATTACCATCAGGTTTGACATTGATAATGTTTTCAATGAAATCATGCATGCATGGATGAAATTAATCCAACATGAGCATGTTCCTTCATGGTTTTGGTTGTTCAGATGATGATGCAACCCATTTGATTGAAGAATTGCTATTTTGCATTGAATGTAATGCATCCACATACTCTTAATAAGATAGATCACGCTTTATTGATCTTTGATGTTTGGTCATCGATTTCTTTTGAGCACCTTTTGTTTTCACCTTTTTTGGAGAAGCACACATAGAATTTACATTAGGGTAGGAAATTTCCTAAAGTTTACTCTTTAGTAACTTTTCCACATACATCAAGCTCTTCAAATCGCTTGGATATGGTTTCCATCTCTTCGGTTATGCTGACTTTGAGCTTAGATAAACCTTGGTCTGTAAAACTTAGCCTCCACCAAAACATATGGATTGTGTCAAATGGTATCATACCAACCACATATCTAGCTAGGTCACATGCACATGGAAGACCGTGAGTAGTTCTCATTATACATCCACAACGAGAAGGGTCTTTTCTAGCATAATGTACACGCTCAAACTCAGCAGCAATTTGGTTTAAGGCATACCTTGATACCATGCCAAGTAGTTTCTTGTATAAGGTAACTTTAAAAACATGTCCAAGGTTTTGGAAAAAAGTCGATGTTTGGCTCAAAAGGCTTGCAAATGGCAGAACATAATGTATATTGGGACATCTGTTTGGCCAATGACTTAGAAAGAAGGGAATACCCATATCATTTCCACGAAACACATATTATGATAACTAGAAATTCATGCAAAATCAATCATAGCACATATCCATGCAGACACTATGATATAAGGCTTTGTGGCCACACAAACACTAAGGCTTAGGGTTTGTTTCCACATTCAGGCCAAACTAGTGTTTCAACGATTGCTCTTTTATCAAGTCATACAAAACATTCGAGTCCATTTTGGCATTCGGGAAAGTCTTTCATTGTTTTCACTCTCCAGGTGCACATTTCGTTTTTTCAAAAACCTTTTGTGTTTTGATCCGCAAACTTTCCAAGGAAAACTGGCGATTATTTCTTTTTAAAAGCATGTTAGTTTCAGTTTTTCCTTTTTTTTTCTGCAAAAATTCTTTACAAAGTTGTGTTATTCATTGTTATATTTTCTCTCTTAAAATCCTATAATTTCATATAAACTTAGGCGAATTTAGGATATAGTTCAAGAAAACGAACAAGTATTAAACATGAAATTAAAGAGCAAAGTTAGAGATACTAGGCTGCCTCCTAGGAGTGCTTCTTTAACGTCTTTAGTGGGACGCGGGGTGGTGATCGATCGATCATGGGGCTAGCACTTGTTCGTACTTGCCCCTAAGCTTTGGACAAAGAAAGTGTCATCATGCAAAAAATGTGAAACAATACTACAAGATGCTTGTATTACCTTTCACTTGCCCCTAGTGCTTACCCAAGTCGGTGTGGTGTTGACCATCACCCAAAATGATTCTTCGTTCATTTTTCCGATTCGCAGGGTCCCTAGATGATAAGATGCAAATGCATGCATGTGTATGATTTAAATATAATAATTAAATAGGTGTTATCGTGTTCAATTTTACTTAAACGCTTATGGCACCCCTGCTGAACGAGCCGAATGGCTCCGGAATTAGTGAGCAAGAATGAAAGTATGAGTTTTTAAAGACAATAAAATGTAAAGGACACAACACTAGCGGAAGAGATGCAAATCATTAATCCATGTTTATTAATGCTGCGATTATGGTTTACAAAAGATTTCAAGACTTGGAGATTCAAATGAGTCCTTGAGGATGGCCAGACGTTGAGCCTTCTAACTGCCCTAGGCGTCATGCGTAATACCACTTGACGATATTGGATTTCATAGGCGAAGACAACTCTTCGTAATCCATGTTTGTAAGCAACAATGCCCCTCCTTAGAAAGCCTTCTCTACGACAAACGACCCTTCATAATTCGAGGCCCATTTCCCTCTGTGGTCCTTTTGAGCCTATGACACTTTCTTTAGAACAAGATCCCCCTCACTGAACTTGTACGGACACACTCTCTTGTGAAAAGAATTCTTCACTCTGCTTTGATACAGTCGCCCATGGCTCATGGCGGCCAATCTTTTACCCTCAATAAGATTCAACTGATCAAAGCGTGCTTGGGCCCATTCTGATTCTTCCAACTCCGATTGTGCTAGAATTCTCAAAGAAGGAACCTCCACCTCGAACGGGAGCACAACCTCCATCCCGTACACCAAAGAGAAAGGGGTTGCCCCAGTAGATGTGCACACAAAAGTTCGATAACCATGCAATGCAAAGGTGAGCATCTCGTGCCAATCCTTGTATGACACGGTCATCTTCTGAACTATCTTCTTGATATTTTTATTGGCAGCCTCAACTGCCGTATTCATTTTAGGCCTATAAGGCATGGAATTATGGTGTTGGATATTGAAATCCTCACACATTTCCTTCATTATCTTGTTGTTCAGATTGGTGGCATTATCGGTGATGATTTTCCTGGGCAACCCATATCGGCAAATTATCTCCTTTTTTATGAATCTAATCACCACATTCCTAGTCACGCTAGCGTATGAAGCTGCTTCGACCCATTTGGTGAAGTAGTCAATGGTGACTAAGATGAAGCGATGTCCGTTTGAAGCCTTAGGCTCGATGGCTCTGATCACATCTATGCCCGACATGGAGAATGGCCAAGGTGCTGCCGAGACGTTTAACGATACAGGTGGAGCATTAACATTATCAGCAAATGCCTAGCACTTATGGCATTTCCTGACATGAATGCAAAAATCGCTCTCCATAGTGAGCCAGTAATACCCTGCTCTCAGAATTTTTTAGGCCATGGCATGTCTATTGGCATGTGTTCCAAAGGATCCCTCATGCACCTGTATTAGCATTTTCTCAGCCTCTCTTGCATCCACACATCGAAGCAGTACCATGTCATGGTTCCTCTTGTATAAGATATTCCCACTCAGGATGAAACTGGCCGCCAACCTTAACAATGTCCTTTTGTCGTTGTTAGAGGCCTTAAGCGGGTATTCCTTGTCTTTGATGTATTGTTTGATATCGAAGTACCAAGGCTTACCATCCTTCTCTTCTTCTATTACACAACAATGTGCAGGCTTACCACGACATCTGAATTCGATGTACGACAAATCTTCGTGCATGCTTAGTTGGAACATGGACGCTAGATTGGCAAGTGCGTCGACTATCTGATTTTCCTTTCTAGGAATGTTATGAAAAGATATGTCATCAAAGAATTCTATCAACTTCCTGATGTAAGCCTAGTAAGGCACCAATTTATGGTCTCTGGTCTCCCATTCACCCTTCAACTGGTGAATTACTAATGTCGAGTCCCTGTATACCTTGAGCAACTTGACCTAGAAGTCGATCGCTGCTTGGATCCTAAGGGTACACGCCTCATACTCAACTATATTGTTTGTGCAGTCGAAACCCAACCTAGCCATGAAAGGTATATATTGTTCATCTAGGGAAACCAATACTACCCCAACTCCATGGCCTAGTGCACTAGACGTTCCATCAAACCACACGATCCATTTGTCCCTATCTTCATCCTCTACTTCCTCCTCAAACAAGGTCATGATGTCTTCATCAGGGAATTTTGGATGCATAGGTTGATAGTCAGTGATGAGCTATTGAGCTAGGTAATCTGCCAAGGCACTCCCCTTTATTGCCTTCTAAGTGACATAAACAATATCAAACTCTAACAATAAAACCTGCCACCGAGCAATCCGTCCAATGAGAGCGGGCTTTTCAAAGATGTACTTGACGGGGTCCATTTTGGATACCAACCAAGTAATGTAATTCAACATGTACTTCCTTAGACGGTGAGCTGCTTGTGGCATCCCTAAATAATGACTGGTTTCATAGTAATGATTTAAATAACAAAAACCATGGGAAATATTTTTTTCTTTTTCTTTTTCACAGTAATTAAGTTCAGAAGGAAAATCATCACTATAGAGTTTTGAATGGCCAGTTCACAACTCTATTCGGAGTCATTTCTTTCTGATCACGGATAACCTCTAAAATATGTTGCTCTTTCAAAAATAAAAGTATACCAGCCATCATTTTAGGTCGTCACGTGTAAAATAATAAAATAAAATGCAGTCGATGAACTCTCTTTCAAATAAAGTTTGTTAACACTTTCTTTTCAAATAACAAGATTAAACATAAGTACATGCATCATCTAAAGCTGTCCAAAATATGGGAGTTTTGCAAAATACATAATGACATCCAGAGCAAAGGTATCCACTATGGTGGCTTCAGCCACATGCATACAATCATCAAATTCCTATACAATAGGTCTACCCATACAAAAACAAAAAGAGTAAACCTAACAATCTGTACTAGATACACCCACCCCCAAAAAGTATATAAACCTAGTCTAAGGAGCCATCTGCTATGATGAAGAACCTCCACTAGTCGCTATCCCCTCAAGACCGCTCTCCTCCGTAGAGTCTGCCTCAGATGCCGACATGACGTCCTCGGGAGAATCCACCTCAGGGAGTGGGCTGATGCAATCCTACCCCGCAAGGGCATTGGGTAGAAGACTCCAAGTAGATTGGGCTAGAGATCCAAGGGAAGGCCCTAGGGTTCTCATGAGCCTTAGGGTAGATTTCGAGCCCATGGGCTAAGTATGAGCCCGCTTATCTTTGTAAATATTAGAATAGGTATTTCCTTTGTCTGGGCCTTGTATTTTGGCCATTCTAGTAGTATAGGGTTTTAGCCTTCTATTTCGGGGCATTTTGAGTAGTCTTTGTAGTAAGGACTTTTTTTTTTGTATTTTCATGTTTTTTTGTCATGGGGGTGAGCTTAGCTATTATAAGGGGTGTGTAGCTAAGCTCTAGCTTCTCATCTCAAGGAGGTGAGCTTAGCTATTAGAGAGGTATGTGTAGCTAAGCTCAAGCTTCTTTAGGAATCTTCTTAAGGAAGGTTCTCAAGGAGGTGAGCTTAGTTATGAGAGGGGTGTGTGTAGCTAAGCTCTAGCTTCTCAAAGAAGTTTTCTCAAAGAAGCTTCTCACGGAAGTTTTCTCAAGAAAGCTTCTCAAGGAAGCTACCTAGTCTATAAATAGAAGCATGTGTAACACTTATTGTAACTTTGATGAATGAGAGTCTTGTGAGACACAACTCAAAGTTCAACTTCTCTCCCTTTTTCTTCCTTCAATTTCGTGCTCCCCCCTCTCTCTTTCTCTCCCTCTTTCTTTTCCTCCATTGAAGCATCCTCTCCAAGCTTCTTATCCAAGGCTCATCTTGGTGGTGAAGCTCCTTCTTCCATGGCTTATTCCTTAATGGATGGCGCCTCCTCTCACCTCTTTTCCTTTGTCTTCCGCTGCATCTCCATGGTGGAAAATCACCATTAAAGGACCCCATTGAAGCTCAAAGATCCAACCTCCATAGAAGCCCCACAAGCAAGTTTCCATCAAGTGGTATCAGAGCACAAGAGCTTCAAGTAGGTGCTCCTTAAACCTCCATTAATTTTTTTGCTTTACCTTCTCTTCCATTGTTGTTTCTTCATTTTTTCTCCATGTATCTCCTCACATGTCTTGTGATAAATGTTGTTAACATGATTCTTTAGAGTTTCCACCGATTAAACTTGCTATAGAAACTAGATTTGATTTTCTATGGTTCAAATTTCTTGTTCTTGTTCTTGAACCATGAATTGTGTTGAGTTTAGGTTCCTTTGAGTTTTGTCTTGTTATTTTTTGTGGCTGAAACCTAAACCATAAAATTATTACAAAAATATTAAAGTAGAAGAGAACCTCAAAAATCTAGAGTGACTTGTTCACCTATTGTAGTTTTGTCATGAAGTCATGTCTAGTCATGAAACTTGTCACATAAGATTTCTTATGTTGTGCTGATTTGAGTCAAATCTTTCATGTTAATTAGTCCTTAACATGTTCATGCAAAATTCTTAGAGAGTCTTTGATTGTGAACCTTTTCTTGAACTTTTAGGTTTCCTTATGATTGTGTCTATTGTGAATTTGAGTTTTGGTGATTGAATTGCTGGCTGAAACGTTGATCCTAAGTGAATATTGAACTCCTAAAACTGTGGTAAACAATCCTAGTGAGTTCAACATACATAGGAAGGTTGAAAGTAAGCCCAAGGCAATCAATACACCATGCTTAAAGAAACAAATCGTTGGTGCTGGCAGCTTGGACATACAAACTTGTAAAAATTACTGAGAATTGGTTACTTCGAATTTTGAGCTGAAATTTTTACTGAATTTTCTAGACATCTGGAAAAAATTTATAAAAAAAGAAACAAGTTATTTGGATAAAAGGAAAAAAATACGAAAAATCACACAAGTTGGCAGGAAAATCAGTATCCAGAAAAAAAAAGGTGAAAGGGAAGTGTGCTTGTTGTTTTGGCTCAAAATTTATTCTATAATTGGAAATTTCAATTCAAAATTAGTGTGAAGACAAGTGCCAAAGCTAGAGTTTTGTTGAGTCTTTTTTTTTTCAGTTTTTTTTACTCTACTCTAGAGCCATTCTAAATTTCTCTTTGAGTCCTGGTTTGCTTCTATGTCCTTTTCATTGCTTTAATTGTTGAATAATCCTTGAAAAAAATGTCTTGTTAAAATTCTATTGGTTTAACTTTCATTTCATTTTTTTGTCTTTGGTTATTGCTTGTCTCTTTGTTTCCTTGTTTGTGGGTTGCCATATAGGGAATTGGAAGGAGGATTGGTGCC
This sequence comes from Glycine soja, assembly GCF_004193775.1. NCBI lineage: Eukaryota > Viridiplantae > Streptophyta > Magnoliopsida > Fabales > Fabaceae > Glycine > Glycine soja. Next base: position 28,340,583 of record NC_041019.1, read on the forward strand.
ATCCCTTGAAGAATTTGAGTCAAGAAGAAAGGTGCCAACCACCTTAAGAGCTATTGGACTATGAAGCACTCCAAATTGAGTGAATCACCAAAGAGAGAACAACCACCAAAATTGAGGACCGTTTTGTAATTTTGTAATTTGCAATTTACTTACCTTCATTGCTTTCAAGTTTTGTAACAAAAAGGCCTTTCATTGGAAGTGTGTTGGGAGCCTCCAATAGGTTACCAAACTTCCATTTGTGTGTAATAATTTTAGGCAATTTTTCCTTAGGATAGTGAGTGTTTTGTTGGGAACCTTGAATGTGGTCATCCAAGCACTCTTAGGATTCGCCTACTTTACATTTCTTGCTTACTTTCATAGCTTATATGCTTTACCTTCCATTGTCAAACCGCCTAGATAGCTTTCCTTTTACCAATTAGTTTTTTACCTTATCTTTCACACCTCTTTTAGTGTTTATTTGGCTAGTTTCATCCATAGTTTCTTTTACCTTTTGTTTTCAAACCTCCAACAAGAAAGAACCACAACTTAGGAACCAACATGAGTTATCATTCATCTAGTGTTAATGGCAAGGGTACTAGTCATAAAGACCCTTTATCTAGAATCTTAGATGAGTTGAGTTCCCTCAAGTTATGGAAAGAAAAACAAGAGAGAAAAGAAAAAGGAAAAAAAAGAGTGGAAGAAATAAGTCCAGATGAAAGAAAGAAAATAAGAGAGGAAGAAAGAAGAAAAATAATGAAAGAAATGAAAAGAGAAAAACATGCCTCCTATAGTAGTCATAACTCTTGCAAAAGCCTAAGTGAAGAACTTCGTGACTATTACGAAGGAAGGCATAGGTCACATCTTAGACCTCACTCCCATAGAAGAGAAAAGGAAAGAAAGCCTCAAGAGGCTAACATTAAACTCTCATACTTCCATGGGAAGGACAATGTAGAGGCTAACTTAGATTGGGAAATAAGGGTAGAGCAACAACTTAAAAAGAAGTCTACTTCAAAATCTTATGGCTCTCACTCTTATCCAAAGAAAGACCAAAGTTAAGGCATCTTAGGGGTGACACCTTCTAAGCCCAAAGATGATAAGGGGAAGACAATAGAAAAGCAAGCCCCTAAGGCTAGTATGCAAGAGAAAACTAGCTCTATAAAGTGCTTTAAATGTCTTGGAAGAGGACACATTACTTCTCAATGCCCCACCACAAAAACCATGATTATGAGGGGCCAAGACATTTATAGTAGCCAAGATGAGGCTACTACTTCACCTTCCTCTAGTGAAAGTGAAAAAGCAAAAGGGGAAGAATCTGGTGAAGAAATCTACCCCCAAGAAGAAGGACAACCATTAGTGGTTAAAGAGAAGTGTAAGGAGGTAAGTGTCGCCTCCAAGAGTTTAGCTAAGAAGGAAACTCATTTTACAATAAAGACAAACATTAAAGAAGCTTTCCCTCTTAGACAACCTCCACATTTTCTCTTTTGTAAAAAGGCACTTGCTAGCATTGCCACACCTCTTGGGCTTGAGTTTATTCCTCAAGTAAAGAAGTTGTTGGATGAGGGTTTGGTTCGCAAGAGCTTAAATCCTTGTGCTTTTTTGGTGCCCAAAATACGTATTATTAGGCACCAAGTCCCTAAAATAGGTGGTATGATGAATGTTTTGAGTGGTGCAACACTCTTTTGTAAAATCACTCATGCACCCAACATCTTCATGATTTGTGTACATAAGGACCCATTAGGTAGGTTTGTTCTTATTTTTGGTTTTAATACAAACTTAGGTGCTCATATGGGACACCTTAGGTTTGTCATATTTTTTTGTAGGAATAATCAACACAAAAATATAGAAAAAGGTATGCTTTCTTGCATTACTTTCTTTAATTTTTTAAATAGTGGTCAAGGGGTTCCCACAGACCCCAAGAGAATAAAGGTCATTCCTGAGTGACCCACTCCACCATAAGAAAAATTTGGGGCTTCCATGACTTAACAAACTTTTACAAAAGGTTTGTCCCATATTTTTCTATACTTGTAGCACCACTCATTGAGTTGGTGAGAAACCATGTTCTTTCATGGGAAGATGCCCAAGAAATGGGTTTTCAGACCTTACCTTCAACATACCAAACACCACTAATACATGTGTTTTTGTTCTTTTTACAGGTGTTGAGGGAAGGAGCCCAGAGTATGAAGAACCTCGGGATTTGAGGTCAAATCCTTTCCAAGTTGGAGGGAATGATGCAATCCTACCCCGCAAGGGCATTGGGTAGAAGACTCCAAGTAGATTGGGCTAGAGATCCAAGGGAAGGCCCTAGGGTTCTCATGAGCCTTAGGGTAGATTTCGAGCCCATGGGCTAAGTATGAGCCCGCTTATCTTTGTAAATATTAGAATAGGTATTTCCTTTGTCTGGGCCTTGTATTTTGGCCATTCTAGTAGTATAGGGTTTTAGCCTTGTATTTCGGGGCATTTTCAGTAGTCTTTGTAGTAAGGACTTTTTTTATTTGTATTTTCATGTGTTTTTGTCATGGGGGTGAGCTTAGCTATGATAAGGGGTGTGTAGCTAAGCTCTAGCTTCTCATCTCAAGGAGGTGAACTTATCTATTAGAGAGGTATGTGTTGCTATGCTTAAGATTCTTTAGGAATCTTCTTAAGGAAGGTTCTCAAGGAGGTGAGCTTAGTTATGAGAGGGGTGTGTGTAGCTAAGCTCTAGCTTCTCAAAGAAGTTTTCTCAAAGAAGCTTCTCAAGGAAGTTTTCTCAAGAAAGCTTCTCAAGGAAGCTACCTAGTCTATAAATAGAAGCATTTGTAACACTTATTGTAACTTTGATGAATGAGAGTCTTGTGAGACACAACTCAAAGTTCAACTTCTCTCCCTTTTTCTTCCTTCAATTTCGTGCTCCCCTCTCTCTTTCTCTCCCTCTTTCTTTTCCTTCATTGAAGCATCCTCTCCAAGCTTCTTATCCAAGGCTCATCTTGGTGGTGAAGCTCCTTCTTCCATGGCTTATTCCTTAATGGATGGCGCCTCCTCTCACCTCTTTTCCTTTGTCTTCCGCTGCATCTCCATGGTGGAAAATCACCATTAAAGGACCCCATTGAAGCTCAAAGATCCAGCCTCCATAGAAGCCCCACAAGCAAGTTTCCATCATGGGCCCTCATCACCCTCTGGAAAGAATAGAGCATCCACAGCAGGCTCAGGAGGTAGCTCATCTGGGTCCTCCTCAGGGTCTTCCTCCGATGACGTCACCTCTATCACTTGGACTGGCTCCACTAGTCGATATGGAGTAGGTGTAGGTAATATCCACTCCACAGTATGCTGAAGCGTGCATGCTGGTTCGTCTGGATGTACCAATGAAGTAACCGTGAATCGAATCGTGCCCCAGAATCGGCACCTTGCATTGCCTTCGAGGGTCTCCCAAACTCCCTCTAGGCACTCCATCTCCACTCGGTCATGGATTAATTGCGCTGCCATCGCGGTCTACAAGAAATAAAAGAAAGGGGGTAGACTCTTTCACGAGAGATCTAACTACGGTAGCAAGACAATGCGTCCCATAACCACTACATGCAATTAAAAGGTATGCCTCAAGGCTTTTCTTCTCTGGTAATCGATTACACAACATTGGTAATCGATTAGCAGAGGCCAAACTCGAGTTACACAGCTTCAGGACATGGAAACCTGCACAATCCACTGTGTAATCGATTACACATGACTGGTAATCGATTACCAGTGGCCTGTTACTCTGTGTAATCGATTACACAGTATTGGTAATCGATTACCAGAGGCCTCCTCAACATACTGTATCCATTTCTAAGCCTGGTAATCGATTACACCCCTTGGTAATCGATTACCAGAAGCCATCTCAACTTCCTGATCCCATTTTTAGGCCTGGCAATCGATTACACACCCTTGGTAATCGATTACCAAAGGCCATATTCCAGATATCACTCAAAATCCATAGCTGGCTAGCCACCACACAAGCCTCCTTGCTTTGTGGTCTTTGTTCTTTTATCGGTTGACTGCCAGGAGCTCGCCTGTTTAGGTACGTCACAGGTTCTCACTGACTGACTATGCCCGGGTTGGGTCTGGATTGGTCAAGCTTGGTTTTGGGAAATAGCACCCCACCTGACGTCCCCAAGGTCTCCTGACCCCCGCGACATATCTCCATGTACCACTCTGTGGTCAACGAATAAAAGTAGGAAGACTGACTCTTCCACACTTTCTCACTTCAAGCTTGTAGGATTATGGGGTACCCGTCATATGTGGTACTAGGTGGCGATCGGGCGATGGTGCAAGTCGACTCTCCACATCCACAAATCACACAAAAATCCACCATCCCAAGTTGCCCACCTTCAACTGAGCTCACGTACTCCCACGTAGCCCTTATCCTCGTTCCTCTCAACACCGGGTCCCCATAAATCCCTCCAAGCTTCCACAACATCCAAGCAATTCAACATCCAAACATCATGAACTATCAGAACCAAGAAAACAGGGCAGAGGCAGAAAACTCTGCCCAAAACACAAACCAATACCACAACTTTCCTTACTCAAATACCCCAGTAACATTGTCTTCGTTCCAATTCGTTCACCGTTGGATCAACTCGAAAATTTTACTGGAGGTCCCTAGTACATAAGTCTATATTTGGACCGTTGGGATCTGTTGAAAATGTCCAGAACCCAATATGTACTACCCTTTCCACATCACGCAATACACAACATTTTCTGCACAAGCACAATTTTCTCCTGCACAAAATTTGACAGCTTTTTGCTGCACAAATTGGGCAGATTTCGAAATCACTCTTGCCGTCATCCAATTTTGCCCAAATTGGATCCTACAAGTCCTAAATCATGTATAAACCACATCTAAACCAAAGGCAAGCTTTAGACCAAAGCAACTCAAAATCTAGGTATCTAAAACCCCTCAATTTAGTGGATTTTCAAGGTTTGAGAAGTGAAAATGAGAATGGGGTAATTTTGGAGCAAACTCTCATCTCAAACAAGTCTATAACATTAATCTAAACTCGCTCAAACTGGTTTTACAACGAAAAATCTACTGAATCAAAATTTGACTCCTCAACACCCAATTTACCCTAGAAATGGCTCTTGCCTTCACTTTGGTCACTCATTTTCCTCATTTGCTCAGCCCAAGCTTTCCCATAAGTCCTAAATGACATTTCAAACTAGGATTAACTCACTTTAATATCCAATTACCACTAAATCCAGATTTAGCTTTCCAAACCCTCAAAGCATCACACTTTTCCACTCATATCACTACATTCTCACTTTTTAACCCTAGGTTAACTCTACCCTTCATCTCTATCAGTTTTCCATCAACAATTTCAGCACACAAGCATCACAAGCATCATCATAAAACCCTAAAACAGAATGGGTAAGCTTGACTCACACCAAACATGACAAGTTTAGCATGCTTTCAACAAATTCCTTCACAAATAACTACCGTAAGGCATAAACCTAGTAAAACTACCCATCATATCTCCCAAACACCTAATACCCACGAAATTATGTGAGAAAGAAGTCTACCCAAACCTGGAATTTGAAGTCCCACAACGTAGATGTGCGCTTCTCGACTCCGAAAATGGCTTCCTTTCGCGATTTGGAGCAGAAATGGTGTGCAAAGGTTGGAGCTTTGATGGAGCTTCAATGGTGAGGAAAAAGAAGAGAATAGCAACGTGAGGGAGAGAAGGAGAAAAGCTTCTGAACTTTTGGGCTGAGTGAGGAGAGAGAACATGGCTTTGTGTTTTAAGAAAAGGCTTTTCTTTTTTTTTAAAAAAAAAAAAAGATGTGCCACATGTCTTCTTTTGAGTGGAGCAAAAAGGGGCCCACTTTTTCTCTTGATGTGACTCATACTCAGCCACAAGAAGAGAAATATCTGACCTTTTGAAACGCTAAATTCCCGCCTTGGTTTGCGTGCTATTTCTCTGGTTCCAATCCCTCGCTTTTCTTTGCACCCGTCGGGGCCAGTTTTCAAAAGTAGGAAATATATATATCAAAACGCTCAGAATGAAACCCCGAGCGTGGTTCAGAGGTTGGTTTTGTTAAATTTTAAGTTGCACACAAAACGATAATTTTTAGACTAATTAATTGAGAATTAATCTATAACTATCCCGTTATGGATTTCTCTTCGTTAATTAGCCTAACCCGCGTATCTTTCCCCCAATATACCTACTTCTACCAGGAGTATATATATATATATATACACTGAATAATACTTATATATAATCATTCAAAATGCATCGTTTACAAAATTTCGGGTAGAAATTTCCAGGATGTCACAATACTCCCACCCTTTTAGGAATTTCGTCCCCGAAATTAACTACTATATGAACAAACTTGGGTACAATTCTCTCACCCTATCCTCTAACTCCCAGTTGAATCACCCTCATCGGGTCCCCACTGCACCTTCACCAACGCGATCTCCTTCCCTCTCAGCAACTTCATTCTTCGATCTGTAATCTTCTGAGGTTGTGCTCTATAGGTGAGGTTATCCTTCACCTGTACCTCATCCACTGCAAGTATATGGGATGGATCCGGGTTGTATCGTCTCAGTTGAGAGACATGAAACACAGGATGCAAATTCGATAAGCTCGGAGGTAAAGCGATTTGATAAGCTACAGGCCCAACCTTCTTCAAAATTTGTTACGGACCTAGATACTTGGGCGTCAACTTCCTAGATTTAAGAGCTCTTCTGACTCCGGTTACAGGAGAAGCCTTCAAAAACACATGTTCTCCTTCCTGAAAATCTAATGGCTTCCTCCTTCTATCATAATAGCTCTTCTGCCTATCCTGAGATGCTTTTATCTTCTCTCGAATCAATTTCACTTGTTCGGTAATCTGTTGTAGCATTTCAGGCCCAAGGAGTACTGCTTCTCCATCATCGTACCAACAAATAGGAGTTTTGCACTTTCGTCCATATAGAGCTTCAAGAAGAGCCATACCAATACTGGCCTGGTAGCTATTGTTGTAAGTAAATTCAATCAATGGCAAACAATCCATCCAGCTACCTTGTTGCTTTATAATACACGCCCGAAGTAGATCTTCTAGAGTCTGGATGGTTCGTTCGGTCTGACCATCTGTTTGAGGATGATAAGTTGAACTGAGCTTCAGCTTTGTCCCCAATGCTTCATGTATACTTGTCCAAAATTGCGAGGTAAACCTCGGATCCCTGTTTGATACAATACTGGAAGGAATTCCATGCAACCTTACTACTTCTTTGATATACAACTCTACTAGCTTCTCCATTTTATACTTCATATTCACCGGAATAAAATGAGCAGATTTGGTGAGTCGATCTACTATGACCCACACAACATCATGTCCACGACTAGTCTTGGGTAAACTAGATACGAAGTCCATGGATATGCTCTCCCATTTCCATTCCGGAATTTCTAGTGGCTTCAATTCTCCTGATGGTCGCTGGTGCTCAGCCTTAGCCTTTTGACACGTCAAACATCTTGCTACATATTCAGCTACATCTTTCTTCATGCCATGCCACCAAAAACTTCTCTTCAAATCTTGGTACATCTTAGTCATTCCTGGATGGAAACTAAGACGACTTTTATGTGCTTCTTCCAAGATCTTAACTTTCAAATCATCCAAAGATGGTACACATATCCTCCCCTTGAATCTAATTAACCCGGTTGTGTCCTTCTTAAACTCCACATCCTTATCTCCCATTGCATCTAACACTTTGCCTTGTAGAAATGGGTCATCCTCTTGAGCCTCGCGTATGTGATCTACGAATTCATTGGTGATTTGCAGCGCTCCCACAAATAAGCTCTTGGGTCGGATCTTGATTGCTAGATTCAGATCTCGAAATTCCTCTATCAATCTCTGCTCCAAACTCATCATAGTCACAACATGTAAGGACTTCCGGCTTAGCGCGTCGGCTACTACATTAGCCTTTCCTGGATGGTAGGAAAGACCAAAATCATAATCCTTGAGGAACTCCATCCATCTTCATTGCCTCATATTGAGTTCCTTCTGATCAAACAAGTATTTGAGACTCTTGTGATCACTGAAAACTTCAAAACCAGTACCGTATAAATAATGCCTCCAAATCTTTAAGGCAAAGACCATAGCTGCTAGTTCCAAATCATGGGTCGGATAGTTAACTTCACGAGGACGCAATTGGCGTGAAGCATAAGCCACTACTCTTCCCTCTTGCATTAACACACACCCCAAGCCTTGCCCGCTTGCATCGCAATACACTTCAAATGGTCTCTTAGGGTCGGGCAAAATTAACACTGGAGATGTTGTCAAACGCCTCTTCAACTCTTGGAAGCTTTGATTGCATTTCTCATTCCAGACAAACTTCTCATTCTTACGAGTCAATTTAGTTAGGGGCAGTGCCAATTTAGAAAATCCCTCAATGAATTTTCTATAATAGGCAGCCAACCCCAAGTGTTGCCACTCCATAACCGATGTCGCAACATGCCCTTTAGCGGGCGAGCGAAGGCGAGGCTCACGGGTGCGCTTTCCAAAGGAGGAAAGGTGCGCAAAGTCGCCACCAACGTTTATTTGTGGAAAACATCGGGAAAACAGAAGGAAACCGGTCAAAATGAAAATTCTAAGTTCGGGAGTTGTATTTACGTTTGAGGAAGGTATTAGCACCTCTCACGTTTGTCTCAAAGGACAACAGCCTATTTTTTAGAATTGTGAAATTGTGTTATCTTACCTTTTATTTCTTTTTTATTTTTGAGGTCGACAAAAGCAGGGCTTTTGCTCCTACGTACCCTCCATCGAAGAGGAAATCAGACCTACGTAGTTCTTCCTTAAGGGTGAATCAAGTGATTCTTTTTACTTGAAAGGTGATCATTTTAAGGCGTTGGACTTTAAAAATGATCCATTTTACTTAGTAAGAAACTGAAATGATAAACTTTCAAAAACCTATTTTTGTGGACGAGCTTGACTAGGCGAGTTGATTTTAGCCTTAGTTTCACTTTAGTTATTAGTCAATTCAATTAAGAATGAGAAATCCCAAAGAGAAAACGTCCGATTGATTTTTTTGCTTTATTTTACTAAAAGATATTTTTTTATTATTATATTATTATTTTACCTCTTTTTTGATTTCCAACGTGGTTACGGCACGACCGAACGGTCGGAATTCATTTTAACTGAAATTAATGGATGATACAATTCAAACGATCGGTGGAAATTTATTTTATTTTTAGATTAGGCGAGAAATGACTTAAATAAATGGCTTAAGCACGTCAAAAGGGGGTATAAAAAGCAAATGAAAACGAGAATAAAAATACATGAAACAAAATGTGGACCACCACGGGTACATAGAATGAATTGAAAAGCTTGGTTTGAGGTACTTACCCGTTGAAGACTGAAGAAAGCGAAGAACGAACGATGAATGTTGAAGAACGGTCGAGAATCTTCGCGTAATTACTCACGGAAACGTTACGGAAGCACCTCGACTTAGATTTTAATCACGTAAATAATTTTCATCAGTAATTTCGAGAGAAAGAGAAGTGCCAAGAAGGCTGACCCTTTTCTTCTTCACTCCTCCCCCTATTTATAGCAAAATAGGGGAGGAGCTTGCCACCCAGCTCGCCCAGGCGAGCAAGGTTGCTTCCTCCAGAAGCAACAGCCTTCTGGAGGAAGGATCTGGAAGGCCCAAGTGGGCCAGATTTCTATTTGTACCCCCCTTTTTACTAAATGCACCCCCTTCTATTTTTTTGGTAATTCTTTTTCTGTAACGTTACGAAACTTTATGAATTTTGTAACGATACTTATTTTCCTTCCGCAAGGTTGCAAATCCTTACGGATTATGTATTTACTCTATTTTAGCTTTCGAAGAAGTTACGGAAACTCACGAATTGCGCAAAAACACCTCTTTTCGATTTTCCGCCACATTACGGAATTTCACGGATCACGCAAGCCTGCTGCCTTTTGATTTCTGACACGTCTCGGGACTTCATTTATTGAGCAACAAAGGATGCCAAGTATCTCAAAGCGGCTAACCAAAGGTTGCATGTCATCAAGTAATAATCCCCGGACAAAATTAGGGTATGACATTTGCCCCTCTTTACTTACCTTTCATCGGAGATAAGGGGAAAGCAAAGATAGGACACTGATTTCGTCCGTCCTGCCCTTTCCGTGATGACGACTCTCGTCTCTACTCCTTCTTTTTCTTCTGCACAAAACAAAATACAAACAACAACAAGAACAACGAATATAATATACACATATACACATATTTGGCAAAGGAATCGATCCAGAAAACAACAGAAGAAAGTATTTCCCAGTCACGAGAGGCTCCGCGCTTGATAATGGAGGCTCCGAAAAAAGTTGGAGAATAGAGGATTGCCTTGAGGGTCCGCACTTAGACATTCATGAAACATAGCTCCAAACTCGAAGGTGGAGGGCACATGAACAGCGCTAGGCAATAACATTCATGGGGCTCCGAAAAAAGGGTTGAGAATGGAGAATTGCACTAAGCAATCACTACGCATGGCTCCAAACTCGAAGGTGGAGGACGCATGAACGAAAATGTAATTCATGGGGCTCTAGAAAAGAGACAAAACTTCCAACTGATCAGAGCAACATATGCTTTTTGGATGAAAAACAGTGTGTCTATCGGGGAAGGAGAGTATGCTGATGAAATTTTCTCATAATCGTAACTGAGATTTTGGATGTTAGCATTTCGTTTCTAAATGACCATTTAGAGGAAGCACTGGGTCCAACAAAGATAGGAGAAAATCACTCAAAGTGTATCAATCTCACACAGGTAAGTGTTTTATCCTAATTCCGAACCATAGATATGTCATGACTTGATTTTGCAAATCATTTCCTATCAAATCAAAGATTACATGCGTGATCATGGATCAATAGGCCTTATTTTGGGAATGGTTTTTAGGTGGGGAATTTGGCTTTGAGTGTTTTTGCCTTTTCCTTTTCTGTTTTTGTTTAGTGCGAGGTGAACAAGTCACAGACGCACAGGATTTTGGTTGGCAATCAAAGGGAGAGGGCCACTTTGGGTCGTGGTTTCCTTTCTTTTTTGTTTACTTGGTGACAATTTTGTATTATTAAGATATTGTCTGGTCCAAAGACCTTTCTGGATGTTTCTTCTGTTTTCTTCCGATCCTTGATCGGGAATTTTCTTTCCTTTTTTTATTTTCTCCCACTCTTTGATTGGGAATTTTTCTTTTTTTTTTTTGTTTTCCAAGGGCAAGGATTGACATTCTCACCCTGGGTCAAGGTTTATGATAAGTTGGGATTTTGGCTCAAGGCTTGTAGAACGACTGGTCATGATATATGTCAGGGTTTGGCCAGCGGTTCGGGGATAAAGGGGATGTCCTACATTATTTCCATGATACACATGCAACAATGATGATTAGGAAATTTTATGCAAAACTGGTCATGCATGCACCCATGTGGACACTCAAGCATCAAGTTTTTATGGTCATGTGACACTAGGGCTCAGGATTCATTTTCCCTATTTTAAGTCAACCCAGTGTTTCCAAAATATGTTCTTTTATCAAATCATGCATTCATCCGAGTCCATTTTGGGCGTTCGGAAAATTTTCACAGCATTCACTCTTCAGGTGAATAAACATTTTTTTTTAAAAAACTGGTTATGATCAGTGAATTTTTCAAAGAAAAGTTGGAAATTATCTCTTTTCACAAGCATGCCGTTCTTTAGCTAGACAACCTTTATTATTTTTTATTTTCTATTATTTATTTATTTTTTCTCCCTTCTTATTCTTTTCTTGCTTGCTCTCTTTGCTTTTTTTTTTTCATGAAGTATTTTGCTACCTAAACATACGTATATTTTTGTAAGGTATTTTGCTATATACATGTGTGTCCAAGGTATCTTGCTACCTAAACATACATATATATGTTTTGTGAGATATTTTTGCTATATACATGCATATCCAAGGTATCTTGCTACCTAAACATACATATATATATTTTGTGAAGTATTTTTCCTACATACATGCATATCTAAACATACATATATATATTTTGTGAAGTATTTTTGTTTACATACATGCATATCTTAGGTATTTTCACTACCTAATCATACATATATATATTTTGTGAGGTATGACTACCTTCCGAGCTTGTGCTTGTTTTATTTAAATTCCTAGGATCATGAGCAACTAGGTGTGTCCTGCTATGACTTGAGAAACAAAGGTGATCAAATAACAAGCTGAGATTTAAAAGGTACTAGGTTGCCTCCTAGTAGCGCTTCTTTAACGTCTTGAGCTGGACGCTTGATGGCTTGTCGGTCACGGACCTAGTACTTTGCTTACCTTTGGCTCTGGACTTGGTCGCCTATTGCTCGGCCATGGGTCGTAAGCAATGCTCTAACCTTTTTGTGGATGAGCTGAGGTGAACTCTAGAGGTGATGGCGGTGCGTCTGTTGCCCGCTGCCGGCCATCCTCAGGCTATTGTGGTGTTTCGCCCTGCGCCTGCCTGGAGACGCAATACTTCTTGATGAAAGCTCGATTACTAGGGGGCCTGATGCCCTTTCTGGAGGTGACAGGTACTCCGTAGAACTGACAGAGACCCGTAATTAGAGCTTGACAACTCCAAGACCTTGTTGGACTTCTTCGGGTCCACTGGGTGTCTTGCAGGCGCGATCCCTGCAAACAATAGATGAAATCAGAAATCAGTTGAGCGATGTGCATACTTACCTATGATGACGTGACCTTGCCGGGGGGAACGGGCACCCTGTAGGACTACAGAGGCCCGTAACCAGAGCTGGAAACCCCAGGGCCCTGTTGGACTTCTCCGGGTCCACTGGGTGTCTTTATGAGAGCGATTACTGTAAACAATAGATGGTATCAGAAATCAGTTGAACCATACGTATACTTACCTATGTCACGATGTCATGACCTCGCTGGGGGAACGGGCACCCTGTAGGACTGACAGAGGCCCGCAACCAGAGTTGGAAACCCCAGGGCCCTGTTGGACTTCTTCGGGTCCACTGGGCGTCTTATGGGCGCGATCCCTGCAAACAATAGATGACATCAGAAATCAATTGAACCATGTGCATACTTACCTATGTCATGACGGCACAGACCAACCGATACATCTGCAGGGGGAGATTGGCATTGTGGTCGTCGGGCAGAATGTTACTAAATAGCAACGTCATCCATATCCATGTAAAAATGGTCATGTTGGTGCGCATGATCCACACTCGTCTTTTTGCAGCGGCACGGGTGAAATCTTGCCCCGGTATGCATAGTAGATGCGTGATAGCCTCCCTTTCTAGATGTGCTCGCATAGTTGGTCGCCCTCTAATATCAGGGGGTGGCCCAGGAACTGATAATAGGAAACTACGAGCCCCTTAACCGGGAGCGCAAGTCTCGGTTAAGCATCTAAGGGAAAAGGACCTTATATTCTCCTAAGGTGTGGATATGGAGCACACTGAAAATGAGGACGTGTAGCCCTCTAAAGGCGAGGGCGTGAAGACCTCTGCAGGCGAGGATGTGCAGTCCTCTGATGGTGAGGACATATAGTCCTCTAAAGGTGATAGGTACTAGTACCCAAGGGTCCACCTTTATGAGAAAGCAAGAGATCGACTCATCGAGAGGGCCGGTCATCCAACAAGATTGGACACGAGATGTAGGAAATCTATGCAGTTAGCATGATTTTTAGGGATGCAGACGCATGCAACCTTTGTCGTGAGATTTGGTAATGCTGACCTCATATGAAACAATGCAATGCAATGGAAAGTTGTACAATGTTCATGACATTCTTTCCCTATTTTGTGATTTTGATTTTGATTTAATTTTTTTGGAAAACACAGATTGACTGTCCTTTTGGAAAAGGTGATAATTCATGCAACCTTATCCTATCCTTTGTAAATCTCTCCGGGAACTCCCTCAGAGTGTATATTCTGTTTGATTTAGTCACTTGTCCATTTTGGAGTGATGACAATGGAGCCGTTTGACGTTTAATCAATCTATTGAAATTCCAAGGCTTGTCTCCCTTTTTTTTCTTGTTTAAAAACATCGACGGGTGAGAACTTTTGATCTGCCCCTATGTTCACTTGAGGCTCATGCACGATGCCCCTCATTGCCTCAGTGTAAGGCTTTGGGGTACCAATTGTTATCTTTCGTCATGACCTTGTAGCTGGGAACCTATTGGGTGAGAACTTCTAATCTGTCCCTAGGTTCACTTGAGGTTTTTGCATGTGCCTTTCGTTGCCCCAGTGTAGGGCTTTAAGGTACAATCATTGTCTTTCGTCATGACCTTGTAGCAAGGAACCAATTGGGTGAGAACTTCTAATCTGCCCCTAGGTTCGTTTGAGGTTTATGCATGGTGCCTTTCATTGCCCCAAAAAGTTTTATCCTCTCAAAAGATTAAGAGAGTTTTTTTGAACTGAAATGTCTTATCCCCTCAAAAAGATTCCTTGGTCGACCACTTGCATATTTAATAAGGAATTTTGATTGATCTTCATTTTACAATCCATCTCTTTTAAGAGAGATTTCTTCTTCTCTTCTTCTTATTTCTGAAAAGGGATTAAGAGACCGTGGGTCTCTTGTTGTAGGGGATTCTTGAACACAAGGGAAGGGTTGTCCCTGTGTGCATTGTTAATCCGAAAAGAGAGAGTGAAAGTTTAATTGGGGAATAATCTTCGTATCTTAATTCAACCCCCATTTTTCTTAAGGTAACTGAGGCCATTTGTCCAACATCCTATTCTTGATAACTCACTTCTCTCTAAAAAGACAAACTTTCCGGAATGATAAAATGAGGTCACATGAACGTCTTGAAAACACAGTCAATCAAATGCTTCCTTTTTTCTTTTTGAACTCCTTTTTTTTATTTTTATTTTGAAACTTATTTGTTTTGAACTTAACTCGTTGTTTTACGGCACCCCACCAACGTGCAAGACGAGTAATCTCTGATTGAACGGTCTTGGAAGTCCAAACTCTGGAGCACAGGTCGCTTGAGCAAACAGACCAATGGCTTGCACCCACATTCTGGTGAAAGTTGAATAAGCAAAGATGCGTTTGCGAGAGGATGAGGGACAAAGATATCAACTTTATCCATTTCTTTTAACATTGTAACTGTGGTTTACAATAATGGTACAAACTTGAAAATCCTGACGAGTCATTAGAGACATCTAACAACAGCTTTCAAAATTGCCCCATGTGTGGCATCTCTTGTCAATGTCAGGATTTACACGCGATTCTCCTCAAATTTCAGCCAGCCCGCATCAATTAGACCTTGCACCTTACGCTTTAGAGCCCTACAATGCTCAATGGAACGCCTCGGGGCTTCTCCGTGACAAGCACACGTTGCGTTCGAGTCGTATTCTCAGATAAATGGAGGTTGATGAACCTTGGCTAGGGTTATGGCTACCATTGAATTATCAAGTAGATATGGGAGCAAGTCAGCATAGGACACTGGAATTGGGGTGAATTCTAAAGGCTTTCTCGCTGCAAAATTCATTTCTTGGTTGGTGTTTTTGGATTGTGCTAAAGGTGATGTTTGTCATTGGAAGTGCGGTAGACAGACTTTGTGGTTGATTTAGGGATTACCTTTGTGGATAACTGGGCGGTGGGTAAGGAGAAGGTTTGTTATTGGTTGAGTAATGACATTGTTGGGTTGGTGGGAAACTTGGCTGTATAGGAATGGCAGTCACAGCATGGGCTTCTCCCTCATTCTCACCCTCTTCATTTGCCCCAATTTTTTTGCATTTATCAAAGCAAGATGATCAGATTTGCCTCTTTTTAGACCCACTTCGATCATTTCGCCGGCGAAGACCAAATCCGCAAAGCTTGAAGGTGTGTAACCCACCATTTTCCATAGTAGAATACTGGTAATGTGTCTACTATCATTGTCATCATTTTTTTTTCGTCATTGAGGTGCCACTTGAGCTGCCAGGTTCTCCACCTTTGGGCGTATTCTTTGAAAGATCCATGCCCCCCTTTTTGCACATGTTCTATTGTTACATCCTATCCGGAACCATATCAAAATTGTACTAATACTGCCTAACGAAGGCAACCACTAGGTCCTTCCAAGAATGGACTCGGGAAGGTTCCAAGTTAGTGTACCAGGTAATAGCTACCCCAGTAAGATTTTCTTGGAAGGAATGCATCAGCAATTCCTCATCTTTTGCGTATGCCCCCATCTTCCGATAATACATCTTTAGATGGTTCTTAGGTCAAGTAGTCCCCTTGTACTTGTCAAAGTCCAACACCTTGAACTTGGGAGGGGTGATGATATTGGGTACTAGGAACAACTCTTCTAGGTTAGCAAAGGCATAATCTTCACCTCCTTCAATGGCCCTGAGCCTTTCCTCTAGATGATTCAACTTTCCCATTTCTGGCATAGCATGAGGGTTTTTACTTGTTGTGGAATGCAAGAGGTGTAGCTGGGGGTGCTACTGAGGGCCTTCCGAAGTGTTTTCAAGGGTATACCACCAACTGCTTGCCCTTCAGTGGCATATCCGAGGCAAGGCTCGAAGTCGGCTAGATTGTGGTGAGGAATTTCATGTGTCTCCCCCACGGTTTAAGAGACATGTGCATGATAATTCGGGGTTGTTGGCTCTCAATGGGTATAGGAGTGGAGTTATTGGCATTCTTATTGGGAGTGTACGCCACATTGGGTGGCGTATAGTTGAGAGGAAAGCCATATGGCGGGAAGGCGTGCTCGTTTTGAATTTGCACATCATGGGGGCCGCCCGTACTTCCTAAATCTTTGCCTACCATATCTGAGGTTGGATGATTCATTTGGTTGATGCCGGATGGGGACATCAGGTTCACCTTAGCAACAACGCTGGTAGCGGCAATTGTAACCGCATTGGCTTCCATTATCTTCCTCATGCTCATCATGGCCATCATCGTGGCCATTCGCTCTTTCATGGCCTCCATGTCGGCCTTCATCTTCTCTTGTATCTCCTCTACTTCACCCATTACTTTAGCTCTAGCACAAGTTCGGTGAGGGCACCGTAAAGCATGTTTTTTTCTTTTTTATAACAATGATTAAGTTCCTTTTTTTTTCAAGGAAAGAATGCAATGAGCAATGAAACCAATGAACAACATGGATGTATGAGAATGATGCACAGTTGAAGTATTGCAAATTTTTACACTGGATATGGGTTGAATCAATTTAGATTTTCAACATGGTCCATGACATCTCCGTCAAGGTGAAACTGGAAGTAATAGGGACATTGACAGCCCTAAATGTGTTTGGCAGTAGACGAAGCAATGATGTAACACGATCCATCTTTTGCCCCAATTTTTGCAAGATGGTTACTTCCATGCTTCAACTTGACTCGATGAACCTTTTCGTAAAAGCACGAGCTTGGTTGAACCCCATAACCCAGGGAATGGCAATTTTGATCGCCAATACTTCATCAACAATTCATATGGATGAAAGACTCGGGAATATGCATGCTATGCATGGAAAATGTAATTACGAGATCGAGATGCCCGAAGAAACATCCTTTCTTAATTAACCACGCATTAGGTACCATGCTCAATCATTTTGTTTTGTTGTTTGTGTGTTTTTTTTTAATTTTAGAAATGGGTTTATGATCCCAACATGGTCAGCTCATGGTACCTAACACATGCAACTAAGAATGCATCATGAATTTTCATGCTTCCCTTTTTTT
Source organism: Glycine soja (assembly GCF_004193775.1). Classification (NCBI taxonomy): domain Eukaryota; kingdom Viridiplantae; phylum Streptophyta; class Magnoliopsida; order Fabales; family Fabaceae; genus Glycine; species Glycine soja. The sequence goes on from NC_041019.1 coordinate 28,358,149, forward strand.
GTTTTTGTTTTGTAGAGGAAAATACAAGGATCATGTATGAGCAAACATGTAGAACAAAAAGTATGTTGAACGCATATGCATGATGATGCAATGACTCATGCAAAAATGGGAATGTGATAACGGACAAATGCAGGAACGATATGCTCATTATGATGTTGAAGAGATGTTTATGCGGTGCATGATATGAATGCATTTATGGACACGAGGGCCCGGAAAATCATCTCTCCTTACAGCGCATTTGGGGGGCGCAGTGCCCCATGTGTGCAGTTAAGAAGACGATATGGATCTTTCGACTTCCCACGACAAAAGACGAGACCCACATACAACGCATATGTGACGGCATGATGTAGATGCGCAAAAGCGCAACAGGGGGATGCACAGAGTACGACAATATCCATAAATAATTACAAGCAAAGGCGTATATGACATTTAGGACTACATGCATGGCAGTGTTTAAAACGGCACGCAGCGTGTTTGCTCCGTGCCCCTATTTTAGAGACCTACAGGATAGTTTCTAGGGGTCTCTAATAACTACTCCCAAAGATTCATAACTCACACGGCTGTTTTCTAGAGGTATCATCACTCAAGATAATAATATTGTGGCGGTATGGAATACCAGCAACAACACATTATAAAGAGAGAAAGCTCTAGACGAGGTTTCACTATTATCAAGCAAGTTGGAGACCTAGCATGATAATAGATTCACCTCCACTCCTTAAATTCCCATGAACCCGGGTATAGGGCCCCCTTTTTTTTTTTACTCAAACCCATGGGTGCTTAGAATGCAGTGTAAAGAATGCGAAATAGACAACAGTTATTTACATTTTACACAGTTCAACAAATGCACACACGAAGTTTCACAAATCCACAATTCCTTAAAATAGGCCTAACTCACAAAAAGATCCCCAGTGGAGTCGCCAACTGTCGCAACATGCCCTTTAGCGGGCGAGCGAAGGCGAGGCTCACGGGTGCGCTTTCCAAAGGAGGAAAGGTGCGCGGAGTCGCCACCAACATTTATTTGTGGAAAACGTCGGGAAAACCGAAGGAAACCGGTGAAAATGAAAATTCTAAGTTCGGGAGTTGTATTTACGTTTGAGGAAGGTATTAGCACCTCTCACGTTTGTCTCAAAGGACAACAACCTATTTTTTAGAATTGTGAAATTGTGTTATCTTACCTTTTATTTATTTTTTATTTTTGAGGTCGACAAAAGCGGGGCTTTTGCTCCTACGTACCCTCCATCGAAGAGGAAATCAGACCTACGTAGTTCTTCCTTAAGGGTGAATCAAGTGATTCTTTTTACTTGAAAGGTGATCATTTTAAGGCGTTGGACTTTAAAAATGATCCATTTTACTTAGTAAGAAACTGAAATGATAAACTTTCAAAAACCTATTTTTGTGGACGAGCTTGACTAGGCGAGTTGATTTTAGCCTTAGTTTCACTTTAGTTATTAGTCAATTCAATTAAGAATGAGAAATCCCAAAGAGAAAACGTCGGATTGATTTTTTTTGCTTTATTTTACTAAAAGATATTTTTTGATTATTATATTATTATTTTACCTCTTTTTTGATTTCCAACGTGGTTACGGCACGACCGAACGGTCGGAATTCATTTTAACTGAAATTAACGGATGATACAATTCAAACGATCGGTGGAAATTTATTTTATTTTTAGATTAGGCGAGAAATGACTTAAATAAATGGCTTAAGCACATCAAAAGGGGGTATAAAAAGCAAATGAAAACGAGAATAAAAATACATGAAACAAAATGTGGACCACCACGGGTACATAGAATGAATTGAAAAGCTTGGTTTGAGGTACTTACCCGTTGAAGACTGAAGAAAGCGAAAAACAAACGATGAATGTTGAAGAACGGTCCAGAATCTTCGCGTAATTACTCACGGAAACGTTACGGAAGCGCCTCGGCTTGGATTTTCTTCACGGAAATAATTTTCCTCAGTAATTTCGAGAGAAAGAAAAGTGCCAAGAAGGCTGACCCTTTTCTTCTTCACTCCTCCCCCTATTTATAGCAAAATAGGGGAGGAGCTTGCCACCCAGCTCGCCCAAGCGAGCAAGGTTGCTTCCTCCAGAAGCAACAAGGATCTGGGAGGCCCAAGTGGGCCAGATTGCTATTTGTACCCCCCTTTTTACTAAATGCACCCCTTCTATTTTTTTGGTAATTCTTTTTCCGTAACTTTACGAAACTTTACGAATTTCGTAAAGATACTTATTTTCCTTCCGCAAGGTTACGAATCCTTACGGATTATGTATTTACTCTTTTTTAGCTTTCGAAGAAGTTACTAAAACTCACGAATTGCGCAAAAACACCTCTTTTCGATTTCCGCCACATTACGAAATTTCACGGATCGCGCAAGCCTGCTTCCTTTTGATTTTTGACACGTTTCGGGACTTCAATTATTGTGCAACAAAGGACGCCAAGTATCTCAAAGCGGCTAACAAAAGGTTGCATGTCATCAAGTAATAATCTCCGGACGAAATTAGGGTATGACAACCGACTCCACTTTAATCGGATCCACTGCAACCCCGTCTTTAGAAATCACGTGCCCCAAGAACTGCACTTTCTCCAACAAAAATTCACATTTCGACAATTTGGCGAACAATTTCTTATCCCTCAGGATATGCCAAACAATTCTCAAGTGCTTCTCATGCTCCTCCTTATTCCTTGAATACACTAGGGTATCATCAATGAACACAACCATGAACTGATCTAAGTAATCATGGAATATACGGTTGATATAGTCCATGAAGATAGCCGGAGCATTAGTCACTCCAAATGGCATGACTAAATACTCGTAATGCCCATACCGAGTCCAAAACGCAGTCTTTGGGATATCTTCCTTCTTAACTCGGATTTGATGATACCCTGATCGCAAATCTATCTTCGAAAATACCGTCGCTCCCCTCAATTGATCAATCAAATCATCTATCCTTGGTAGAGGATATTTGTTCTTGATAGTGACCTTGTTTAGCTGCCGGTAGTCTACGCACATACTCATACTTCCATCCTTCTTTTTAACCAATAAGATCGGCGCTCCCCACGGTGATGCGCTTGGGCGAACAAATTGTTTGCTTAAAAGATGCTGCAATTGTGCCTTCACCTCTGCTAGTTCTACCGGAGACATTCGATAAGGCACAATCGAGACTGGATTCGCCCCAGGCACCAAGTCAATGATGAATTCCACTTCTCTCTGAGGTGGTAATTCACAAATATCATCAGGAAAAACTTCTGGAAATTCTGACACCACCGATATACTACTAACTTCAGTGACCTCCTCCACATTCATGGAGAACAACACCATGTAAGTTCAAACATCCCCCACTCCATCGTTGGCCGCATTCTCTTTCAATGGTTCCTTTGGAACTACATTTTCACCAAATACTAGCATCTTCTCCTTGCAGTCTAGAAAGATATGGTTAGCAGATAACCAATCCATCCCCAAGATCACATCTAGATGAGCTAAAGGTAGGCAAATCAAATCCGCCATAAAAGATCGACCCTCAACAATTATAGGACACTTCAAACACACCCGAGAGGTGGTTACAGGCTCGTTAGTCGGAGTAGACACCACCATATCATATGGTAACTCCGTCGCACATAACCCCATCCTCTCCACACATGCATGAGATATGAACAAATGCGTGGCACCCGAATTATGGAGTACATCTAGTAGTTTATCAGAAATCAAACACTTACCCTGTATCAAATTGTCGGAGGCAGCAGCTTCTGATCCACTCATAGCAAATACCCGGGAGGGTACCTTTGGTCTTCCACCACTAGTGTTGTTGTTGCTAACATTACCGCTCCTTGTGGAATTAGTAGGTCCACGATTGACGGTGTTGGAATTGGCAGTTACCGTCGGTCTCCCAGTCACCCTACATTCTCGAGCATAATGGCCTACCTTGCCACAAACATAACAACGGTTCTTCTGTGTCTGCTGGAGCTGTGGGCAATTGCTCCTAAGATGCAGTCCCCCACACTGAAAACACTGTACCCCAGTCCCCCTTGACTGGCTCATGGTGGACGTAGCCATAGGTTGTTTCCCCTTGTTGCTAGAATATGGCTTCATCCTCTTACTACTGTTTCCTCTAAAAGGATGGCTTCTCTGTGGCCCTCCAAAGCCTCTAGCTTGCCTCTCCTTCGTCTTGTCCTCAAAAATCCTGCACTTTGTCACCAGCTGATTAAAATCCATGATCTGCATATAACTAACCGCCTTTTGAATCTCCAATCGAAGCCCATTCTCAAACTGAGCACATAAATCTTCTTCATTCCGAGCATCTTGGTATTGAGGCCAATACTGTAGAAGTTCATTAAATTTGGCCATGTATTCCCCAACGAACATGTTTCCCTGCTTCAAATCCAGAAATTCCCTCGCCTTCCGCTTCCTGAGATCTCGTGGAAAATAATTTTCCAGAAATTTGTCCTTGAAGGCATTCCAAGGAATCATGCCTCCAGGTGCAGCAAATGAAGGCTTCACGAACTTCCACCAATTCTCGGCTTCTCCTTGGAGCATGAATGCCACATAAGGGACCTTATGCTCCTCGAGGCAACCCATCGCCTCGAAAATCTTCTCAATCTCCGCTAACCACAACCTAGCACCTTCTGGATCATAGTCCTCACTGAACTTCGGCGGGTGGTTCTTACGGAAAGCCATGAGTCCCCGATACTCCACCGGCTCCACATCACGTTCCTGCACTAGATTTTCTAGCACAGCTGTGATGCGGTCGAGGACATCATGGTTATGATACCTACCACGTCCTGCCATACCTAACATGTAGGGAAGCTATTAGTACCCAAGAAATTCTACTGAGAGAGTGTACCACATAGGCTGTGACAGTTACAACAATATCCTTCTCTCTATACATACATATACACACAACAATTCTACTGAATTAATTGCACATTCCTGCTTAAGACAAGAAAGTAGAAATACACACAATGTGTGACTTAGCGTCACTCCCCGAAACCTACTCCCAAGTTTCAGAGATACACAGCATTCACACAGCAAAACCATAAACAGGTTCACTAGAATCCAACTTTTGCTCTGATACCACCAATTGTGGCGTCCCTAAATAATAACTGGTTTAATAGTAATGATTTCAACAACAAAAACCATGGGAATTTTTTTTTCTTTTTCTTTTTCGTTTCTTTCTCTTTTTCACAGTAATTAAGTTCAGAAGGAAAATCATCACTATAGAGTCCTGAATGGCCAGTTCACAACTCTATTCAGAGTCATTTCTTTCTGATCACGTATAACCTCTAAAATATGTTGCTCTTTCAAAAAGAAAAGTATACCAGCCATCATTTTAGGTCGTCACGTGTAAAATAATAAAATAAAATGCAGTCGATGAACTCTTTTTCAAATAAAGTTTGTTAACACTTTCTTTTCAAATAACAAGATTAAACATAAGTACATTCATCATCTAAAGCTGTCCAAAATAAGGGAGTTTTGCAAAATACCTAATGACATCCAGAGCAAAGGTATCCACTATGGTGGCTTCAGCCACATGCATACAATCATCAAATTCCTATACAATAGGTCTACCCATACAAAAACAAAAAGAGTAAACCTAACAATTTGTACTAGATACACCCACCCCCAAAAAGTATATAAACCTAGTCTAAGGAGTCGTCTGCTATGATGAAGAACCTCCACTAGTCGCTATCCCCTCAGGACCACTCTCCTCCGTAGAGTCTGCCTCAGATGCCGACATGACGTCCTCGGGAGAATCCACCTCAGGGAGTGGGTCCTCATCATCCTCTGGAAAGTCAAGAGCATCCACAGCAGGCTCAGGAGGTAGCTCCTCTGGGTCCTCCTCAGGGTCTTCCTCCGATGACGTCACCTCTATCACTTGGACTGGCTCCACTAGTCGATATGGAGTAGGTGTAGGTAATATCCACTCCACAGTACGCTGAAGCGTGCGTGCTGGTTCCTCTGGATGTACCAATGAAGTAACCGTGAATCGAATCGTGCCCCAGAATCGGCACCTTGTACTGCCTTCCAGGGTCTCCCAAATTCCCTCTAGGCACTCTATCTCCACTCGGTCATGGATTAATTGCGCTGCCATCGCGATCTACAAGAAATAAAAGAAAGGGGGTAGACTCTTTCACGAGAGATCTAACTACGGTAGCAACACAATACGTCCCATAACCACTACATGCAATTAAAAGGTATGCCTCAAGGCTTTCCTTCTCTGGTAATCGATTACACAGCATTGGTAATCGATTACCAGAGGCCAAACTCGAGTTACACAGCTTCAGGACATGGAAACCTGCACTATCCACTGTGTAATCGATTACACATGACTGGTAATCGATTACCAGTGGCCTGTTACTCTGTGTAATCGATTACACAGTATTGGTAATTGATTACCAGAGGCCTCCTCAACATACTGTATCCATTTCTAAGCCTGGTAATCGATTACACCCCTTGGTAATCGATTACCAGAAGCCATCTCAACTTCCTGATCCCATTTTTAGGCCTGGTAATCGATTACACACCCTTGGTAATCGATTACTAGAGACCATCTTAACTTCCTGTCTTCATTTTTATGCCTTGTAATCGATTACACACCCTTGGTAATCGATTATCAGAGGCCATATTCCAGATATCACTCAAAATCCATAGTTGGCCAGCCACCACACAAGCCTCCTTGCTTTGTGGTCTTTGTTCTTTTATCGGTTGACTGCTAGGAGCTCGCCTGTTTAGGTACGTCACAGGTTCTCACTGACTGACTATGCCCGGGTTGGGTCGGGATTGGTCAAGCTTGGTTTTGGGCAATAGCACCCCACCTGACGTCCCCAAGGTCTCCTGACCCCCGCGACATATCTCCAAGTACCACTCTGTGGTCAACGAATAAAAGTAGGAAGACTGACTCTTCCACACTTTCTCACTTCAAGCTTGTAGGATTATGGGGTACCCGTCATATGTGGTACTAGGTGGCTATCGGGCGATGGTGCAAGTCGACTCTCCACATCCACAAATCACACATAAATCCACCATCCCAAGTTGCCCACCTTCAACTGAGCTCACGTAGTCCCACGTAGCCCTTATCCTGATTCCTCTCAACACCGGGTCCCCATCAATCCCTCCAAGCTTCCATAACATCCAAGTAATTCAACATCCAAACATCATGAATTATCAGAACCAAGAAAACAGGGCAGAGGCAGAAAACTCTGCCCAAAACACAAACCAATACCACAGCTTTCCTTACTCAAATACCCCAATAACATTCTCTTTGTTCCAATTCGTTCACCATTGGATCGACTCGAAAATTTTACTGGAGGTCCCTAGTACATAAGTCTACATTTTGACCGTTGGGATTTGCTAGAAAATGTCCAGAACCGAATATGTACTACCCTTTCCACAACCAGCAATACACAACATTTTCTGCACAAACACAATTTTCTGTTGCACAAAATTTGACAGCTTTTTGCTGCACAAATTGGGCAGATTTCGAAATCACTGTTGCCCTCATCCAATTTTGCCCAAATTGGATCCTACAAGTCCTAAATCATGTATAAACCACATCTAAACCAAAGGCAAGCTTCAGACCAAAGCAACTCAAAATCTAGGTATCTAAAACCCCTCAATTTAGTGGATTTTCAAGGTTTGAGAAGTGAAAATGAGAATGGGGTAATTTTGGAGCAAACTCTCATCTCAAACAAGTCTATAACATTAATCTAAAGTCGCTCAAACTGTTTTTACGACGAAAACTCTACCGAATCAAAATTTGACTCCTCAACACCCAATTTACCCTAGAAATGGCTCTTGCCTTCACTTTGGTCACTCATTTTCCTCATTTGCTCAGCCCAAGCTTTCCCATAAGTCCTAAATGACATTTCAAACTTGGTTTAACTCACTTTAATCTCCAATTACCACTAAATCCAGATTTAGCTTTTCAAACCCTCAAAGCATCACACTTTTCCACTCATATCACTACATTCTCACTTTTTAACCCTAGGTTAACTCTACCCTTCATCTCTATCAGTTTTCCATCAACAATTTCAGCACACAAGCATCACAAGCATCATCATAAAACCCTAAAACAGAATGGGTAAGCTTGACTCACACCAAACATGACAAGTTTAGCATGCTTTCAACAAATTCCTTCACAAATAACTTCCATAAGGCATAAACCTAGTAAAACTACCCATCATATCTCCCAAACATCCAATACCCACGAAATTATGTGAGAAAGAAGTCTACCCAAACCTGGAATTTGAAGTCCCACAACGTAGATATGCGCTTCCCGACTCCGAAAATGGCTTCCTTTCACGATTTGGAGCAGAAATGGTGTGCAAAGGTTGGAGCTTTGATGGAGCTTCAATGGTGAGGAAAAAGAAGAGAATAGCAACGTGAGGGAGAGAGGGAGAAAAGCTTCTGAACTTTTGGGCTGAGTGAGGAGAGAGAACATGGCTTTGTGTTTTAAGAAAAGGCTTTTCTTTTTTTCTTTTTAAAAAAAAAAAAGATGTGCTACATGTCTTCTTTTGAGTGGAGCAAAAAGGGGCCCACTTTTTCTCTTGATGTGACTCATACTCAGCCACAAGAAGAGAAATATCTGACCTTTTGAAATGCTAAATTCCCGCCTCGGTTTGCGTGCTGTTTCTCTGGTTCCAATCCCTCGCGTTTCTCTGCACCCGTCGGGGCCAGTTTTCCAAAGTAGGAAATATATATATCAAAATGCTCAGAATGAAACCCCGAGCGTGGTTTAGAGGTTGGTTTTGTTAAATTTTAAGTTGCACACAAAACGATAATTTTTAGACTAATTAATTGAGAATTAATCTATAACTATCCCGTTATGGATTTCTCTTCGTTAATTAGCCTAACCCGCGTATCTTTCCCCCAATATACCTACTTCTACCAAGAGTATATATATATATATATATATATATATATACACTAAATAATACTTATATATAATAATTCAAAATGCATCGTTTAAAAAATTCCGGGTAGAAATTTCCAGGATGTCACACTGCCCATACCAAGGCATAACACATCCTCTCTAGCAAAGAGTAGTTCATCTCGCATGTCGTGAACTTCTTGCTCAAGTAATAGACAACCCGTTCCCTTTTTTTGGACTCGTCGTGCTATCCCAGCACACACCCCATTGACTCATCTAACATAGTCATGTACAAGATAAGGGGTCTTCCGGGCACCGGTGGCACGAGCACAAGAGGATTCATAAGGCACCATTTAATCCTTTCGAACGCCACATGACAATCATCGTCCCATTGGACGGACTGATTCTTATGCAATAACTTGAAAAGAGGCTCGCAAGTGGCGGTCAGCTGTGATATGAACCTTGCTATGTAGTTCAATCTTTCCAGGAAACCTCAGACTTACTTCTCGTGCGTGGCTCGGGCATTTCGAGGATGGCCTTTTCCTTGTCTGGGTCTACCTCTATTCCTTTTCGACTCATGAAAAAACCGAGCAACTTTCTGGATTTGACCCCGAAAGTACACTTTGCGGGATTCAGCCTTAATCAGTATTTACGCAGCCGCTCGAACAGCTTACGCAAATTGACAAGGTGTTCCTCCTCGGTCCTTTATTTAGTGATCATGTCATCCACATAGACCTCGATTTCTTTATGCATTATGTCATGGAATAACGCCACCATAGCCCACTGGTAAGTTGCCCAGTGTTCTTGAGCCCAAAGGACATCACCTTGTAGAAGAAAGTTCCCCATAGGGTGATGAAAGTTGTCTTTTCCATATCCTTTGGTGCCATCTTTATCTGATTATAGCCTAAGAACTCATCCATGAAAGAAAACAGGGAAACATTGGTCGTGTTATCTACAAGGATGTCGATGTGCGACAAAGGAAAGTTATCCTTTGGACAAGCTCAGTTTAGATCCCGATAGTCCAGCATATTCACACCTTTCCATCCTTTTTAGGGACTGGCACGATGTTGGCAACCCATTCCGGGTATCGAGCAACAGCCAAAAAGTCAACATCGAATTGCTTCTTCACTTCTTCTTTTCTTTCTAGGGACATCTCGGGCTTCATTTTAATCATTTTTTGCATTACCGGATAACACTCGGGATTTAGAGGTAGTCTACGTTGTACAATGTCCGAGCTTAAACCAGGCATATCTTGGTAGGACCAAGCAAAGATGTCTTGGTAGTGTCACAATAGAGCTACCAATTCATCTCGGACGTTTGCGGACATGCAAGTGCCGACCTTGACTTCCTTTCTTTCTTCGCCAACACCTAAGTTCATAACTTCTGTTTCCTCTCGGTGTGGCTTCACTTCCCTTTCTTCTTGCACCACCATTCTTTTCAAATCTGGAGGAAGCCCCCAATCTGATGGAAGCTTGCTTGTGGAGCTGCTATGGAGGCTGGATCTTTCAGCTTCAATGAGGTCCTTCAATGGTGATTTTCCACCATGGAGATGCAACGGAAGGCAAAGGAGAAGAGGAGAGGGGAGGCACCATCCACTAGGGAATAAGCCATGGAAGAAGCAGCTTCACCACCAAGAATGTGCCTTGGATTAGAAACTTGAAGAGGATGCTTTAATGGAGGAAAATAAAGAGAGAAGGGGGGAGCACAAAATTGAAGGAATAAAAGAATGAGAGAAGTGGAACTTTGAAGTGTATCTCATAAGACTTTCATTCATCAAAGTTACAACAAGTGTTACACATGCTTCTATTTATAGACTACGTTGCTTCCTTGAGAAGCTTTCTTGAGAAAACTTCCTTGAGAAGCTTCTTTGAACTTCCTTGAAAAGCTAGAGCTTAGCTACACACACCCCTCTAATAACTAAGCTCACCTCCTTGAGAAGCTTCCTTGAGAAGATTCCTAAAGAAGCTAGAGCTTAGCTACACACACCTCCCTAATAACTAAGCTCACCTCCTTGAGATGAGAAGCTAAAGCTTACAAAAAAAGTCCCTACAACAAAGACTACTCAAAATGCCCTGAAATACAAGGCTAAAATCCTATACTACTAGAATGGCCAAAACACAAGGCCCAAAAGAAGGAAAAACCTATTCTGATATTTACAAAAAAGAGTGGATCCAACCTTGACCCATGGGCTCAAAAATCTACCTTAAGGTTCATGAGAACCCTAGGGCATTCTTTAGTAGCTCTAGCCCAATCCTCTTGGAGTCTTCTATCCAATACCCTTGGGGGGTAGGATTGCATCACAATCCTCATCTCCTCCTTTCTCGGATTGAGTTATTAATTGCTCAAAATCAACATCCGGGTCCTCAGTATCACTACTTTCATAGGATTCATTGTTGGATCTATGTCAAATCATTTAATCGCAACAAAAATAAATATGCAAAAGAATGAAAATAGACGAAAGTGCGAGAGGGAACACATCAAATGAAAAAGGGTTGTGTATTTATAATTTTGGGAACATCAAAGAAAAAGATATGCCCAACAGGAAGCAAACCCTAAAGCCTAGGCCCAACAATAAGATTGGAACTATTAAATTACATTGAATTTGTCATGGAAATCTCGGGTTGTTTGATGACTTGCCAATTCCTCAATTCAAACTCTGGAGGACATGGCCGCACCCAAATTGGTTGGTCTTGAAGGGTTTCTTTGTTTATCATGGCAACTCGTCCCTTGCACATTAACCCTGCATTGACGAAGCTTTCATCGATATGACAAAAGGGGACCCTTTCCGCTTGTAGTCCTTGTGGCTGAGCCGAGCTTCTCTCCTTCCTTTCTAAGGCGATCCTCCTCTTGTCGGCACACTAGGCTCATAACCCAACCCGAACCTTCTACGATTCTCTGCGAACTCCACCAAACTTGCTATGCCATTCCCATTTCGGCCTAAACCCATTCTGGGCTTATATTCGTGCCCCAACATAACCCGAGCCACCATTAAAATGGCACCAGAGGAGACACCACATAAGCATTGCTCATAACTTCCAGTGCCTGGAAGGATGTTTCCAATGACTCCTCTGCAGCCTCAACATAAGGCATAGAAGATGGACAACTTACAAGTATGTCTTCTTCTCCCGATACTATAATCAGCTACCCGTCCACCACGAATTTTAACTTCTAATGCAGCATTGACGGGACCACCCCAACCGAATGAATCCAAGGTCGGCCTAATAAGCAGCTGTAGGCAAGATTTATGTCCATTACTTGGAAGGTAATTTGACACATGTGGGGCCCGATTTGAATTGGGAGATCGATCTCTCCCCTTACATCCCGACAACTACCATCGAAAGCCCGCACCACCATGGAGCTTGGCCTCAAGTGCGACGCATTAAAAGGCAGCTTGTCCAAAGTAGAATTGGGCATGATGTTGTGGGAAGAGCCATTGTCGATGACCACTTTGGCCAGTATATGGTCCATACATTTAACAGACCACATGAAAGGCTTTGTTGTGTCCCCTGTCTTCGACGGGTATCTCTTCATCGGCGAAAGTGAGGTAATTGTTGGCCATGATGTTATTGACTATACCCCTGAAACCCTCCATGGATATGTCTTGTGCTACATGGACCTCATTCAAAATCTTGACCAGCAATGCCCAATGAGGCTCGGAGTTCATAACTAGCCCCAACAGAGAAATCCTAGTTGGGGTTTTGTTTAATTGTTTGATTACCATGAACTCACTCTGTTGGATGGTCCTTAGGAATTTGGTCTCCTCCTCAGCGGATATTCCCTTCTTGCTAAAGTCGGCCCCTTCCTCTACAATCTTTCCAATCGTGACCTCATCATTCGGGGTTAGGCCCGCCTTATCGTTCTCGCCTAAATCCACCTTTGCCTTTCCTTTGTCTTTGGACCGCACCGGTAGCTCAGGCGCCACGAAGATCCGTCCACTACCAGTCATGCCACTCGTACCAGATATGTTTGTAACTTTAGCAGAGGGAAAATCATCATTAACATGTATGATGAACATGTCTTTCCTTCCGTTGGGCCCTTGTGCAGCGTACTTCCATGGCACTGCCTTATCACTTTTGTAAGGGAAGAGCGCAGGCTTCTTAACCGTAAAGGGCTGGAAACCTCGGGGCCTCTGAGTGGTTGTCACAATCTACCCTTCAGCGGGAGGGTGACGTGAGGCTCACAGGTGCGTCTTCCAAAGAAAGAAAACGCACGGAGTCGCCACCAACGTTTATTTGAGGAAAACGTTAGAAAAAACCAAAAGCGGGTCTATGAATTTTAAGAATAAAAGGTTCGGGAGTTGTTTACGCACGGGGAAGGTATTAGCACCCCACGCGTCCATCACAAGGGACGACAACCTTTAATCAAATGTGCAAAATCATGACTTCAAATTTATTTTATTTTCCCTTTTTACATTTTTTATCCTTTTGGGGTCGACAAGAGCGGGACTCTTGCTCCTACGTATCCTCAATTGCGATGAGGAACTCAGACCTACATAGTTCTTTGAAAAGAAATAAAAGTTATATGGAATGTTGATTTTTGACTTTTAAACGGTTCATTTTAACTGATAAAAGTAAAAAGGACCTGTCATACCCTAATTTCGTCCGGGGACCTTTGCTTGATGACATGCGACCTTTCTTTGGTCCTTGTGAGGTGCTTGACATCCATCATTGGGCAATTTGTGAAATTCCAGGACATGCCGGAAAACCAAAAAAAATATATTGATGCACAATCCGTAAGTTTCCGTGACACACCGGAAATCAAATGGAAGCATCGTTGCATAATTAAGTGAGGTTCCGTAACATTCCGTAAGTCAAAAGGGGGATGATTATGTAATCCGCAAGGTTCCGTAACATTACGAAAAGAAAACAAGTATCGTTACGAGATTCGTAAGTTTCCGTAACTTTACGAAAAAAGAATCACCAAAAAAGGTAAGGGGGTGAACTTATCAAGATAGGGGTGTAAATAGCAATTCAAATCTAGGCCCTTCTAGAACATTTTGGAAGTTGGGTTGCTTAAGGAGGAAGCAACTGGGCGGCAAGCTCCTCCACGTTTTTGAAAAATGGTTTTCGGGGCTTCCGCGGCTTCCGTAATACTTCCGTAAAATTTCCGAAAACCTTGGGTAAGCATATTCCACTTAAAATTGGTGAAAGGGAAGAGAAAAAAGATGAAAATCAAATTCGAAAACAGTTCCGTAAGGCTTCCGTAACTTTTCCGTAAAATACGAAAAGGGGGGTGAACTTAGTAATTCGGGTGCGCTTAGAAATCTTCTTCATTAAGTCTTTGGGCGGCAAGCACCTCCCTTTTTTTCTATAAATAGGGGAGGGGGGAGCTGTTTCAAAATGTTCAGCCCCTTTGGCACTTCTCTCTCTTTCGAATTTGCTTGGAAAAATCGTTTCCGTGAAGAAAATCTAAGCCGAGGCGCTTCCGAAACGCTTCCGTAAGCGATTCTGTGGAAATTCTTCATCGTTCTTCACCGTTCTTCATCCGTTCTTCGTTCGTTCTTCGTTCTTCAACGGGTAAGTTTTCGAATTCGAGACTTTCAATTCATTTCTTGTTTTGTCTACTTTCACTTTAATTTCGTTTACTTTCAGTTTTCTTTTCTTCCGTTTTTAACGTGCTTTAACCATTTATTTAAGCCGTTTTCTCGTCTAATAAATGATAAAATGAATTTCAACCGATCATTTGTGTTGTAATCTCGTTTAATCACTGTTAAAACGAAATCTAACCGATCGTTCACGCTATAACCTCGGTTAAACCAAAAAAAGTAAAATAATAATAAAATAATCAAAATATCTTGAAAAATAATAATAAAATAATCAAAATATCTTTGAATAAAATAATAAAAAAAAAATCAATCGGACGTTTTTCTTTGGAAGTTTCCTTGAATGAATTGATTAATAAACCAAAGTGAAACTAAGACTAAAATCAACTCACAAATCAAGTTTTTTTCCGAAAAATCACTAAAAACCGTTTTAAGGTCCAGCGCCTTAAACGGTCCTCTTTGCTTTTATCGGTTAACATGGACCGTTCAAAAGCATAAAATCAACATGTGACTTTACCGCTTTTGCAAGAACTACGTAGGTCTGATTTCCTCATCGCAATTGAGGATACGTAGGAGCAAAAGCCCCGCTTTTGTCGACCACCCCGAGAGATCGTTAATGGTCCAACACCTTAACGTTTCTCTCCTTTCAAAATCAAAAGATCATTTAATGGTCCAACACCTCAAATGACCTTTTTGTTCAATCAAAATATATCTTGCAAAAAGATAAAAAACAACTTAGCCAAACACTTTGTTCCGAAAGAACTACGTAGGTCTGATTTTCTCATCCCAAATTGAGGAATACGTAGGAGCAAAGGGAAACACCCTTGTCGACCACAAAAAAAGAAAAATATAAAAAGGGTATAAAGGATATAAGGACATAAAAAGGGAACATAAAAAATCAAAGTCATGTTTGCACATTCGATTAAAGGCTGCCGTCCCTTGGGGCGGACGTGTGGGGTGCTAATACCTTCCCCGTGCGTAAATACAACTCCCGAACCTTTCACTTAAAAGTTCGTAGATCGCGTCTTTTCTGGTTTTTCCGACGTTTTCCTCAAATAAACGTTGGTGGCGACTCCGCGCGTATTCCTTTCGTGGAACACGCTTCCCGCGAGTCACGCGTCGCCCTCCCGCCGAAGGGTAGGTTGCGACAGTTGGCGACTCCACTGGGGACTATTTTTAGAGAGTTAGGCCATTTAATCTTGTGCAAATTTTGCCATGACTTACTCCTTTGTTGGCTTCCCCTTATTATTTTCTTGTATATATAACTCTTTGATGCTTTTAGTGCATTTTTTTTGTATGCATGAGGTAAATATTTATTCATTTGATGCACACAAACACTAACACTATTTGCACACACGGTGAGTTGAAAAAGGGCCCTATACCCGGGTTCATGGGAACATAAGGAGTGGAGGTGAATCTGTGATCATGCTAGGTCTCCGACTTGCTTGATTACAGTGAACCCTCATCTAGAGCTTTTCTCTTTGAAAATTTATTGTTGCTAGTAGTCCCTACTGCTACAATATGTTCTTCGAAGGGGATGATACCTCTAGAAACCATCAAGAGAGATATGACTACCTTGGGGATTATTGCTAAAAGCCTAGTTAGTTCTCTCCCTTATAGGTCCCTTAAATAGGGGCACGGAGCAAACACGCTGCGTGCCATTTTTCACACTGCCATGCATAAGTATCATATACCCTTTTGCTTATATTTGTTTGTGAATATTATCGTACTACGTACATCCCCGTGTTGTGCCTTTCGCATATGCATCGCACATGGGTTCTGTCTTGATCCCCTCTGTAAACAAACCAACGAAGGGTCCGTGTCACCGTTTTAAATACATACGTTGGGGCACTTTGCTACCCCTAGACGTTGTATCTAAGAAGAAGACAGTTTCTCGGGCTCCCGTATTCGTAAATTGCATCTGTGTCATATGCATTTCTTCATGCATTCATCCATTCCACCCATGATAGATGTCAGAGTTTTGATTCGCACTAGATTTTATTTCACTTTAGTAAAACATGGGATCAAGTCAAAAGCCTTCGCTTAAAAAGAGGTTCTATCAAGTCAAAATCAAGAGCTTAGAGGTCACTAGTTTAGGAGAGTTGGGGCAATTAATGGGTCAACTTCAACGGTAAGCCTTCCGCAAAGCCTATGGTAAGATTTGGGACCTAGCTAGGGTAGAAGTCTCCATGGAACCGATTGCATCCCTTTCCCAGTATTATGACCAGCCCCTAAGGTGCTTCACATTTGAGGACTTCCAGCTAGTGCCGACTGTGAAAGAGTTGGAAGAAATCCTGGGATGCCAACTGGGAGGAAGGAAGCCATATCTTTTCTTTGGGTTCTATCCCTCCACAACAAGAGTTGCCAAGGTAGTGAAAATCTCAGCACAAGAGTTGGAACGTCTAAAGCAAAACAGAAATGGAGTAGTCGGAGTACCAAGGAAGTGTTTGGAGGAAAGGGCAAAGACCTTGGAAAATCAAGGCGAATGGGCTTTCTTTTATTGACATCTTGGCGTTTTTGATCTTTGGAGTTGTCCTCTTTCCGAATATGGAAGGGTTAGTGGACCTAGTAGCGATTGATGCTTTCCTCGCCTTTCATCATGGCAAGGAAAGCCCAGTCGTCGCCATTTTGGCCATGTATGACACGTTCGGCCGGGGATGTGAAAAGAGCAGCGCAAGAATTCTTTGTTGTGCACGGGCTCTCTATGTGTGGCTGGTTTCACACCTTTTTTCTCCAAGAAGGTAGGCCCGTCTATCCGCTACAAGGTCACCGCTCGTGCGTTGAAAAGGGAAAGGGTAATTGATTCATTGCACCAAGAGGCAACAATGTGGACGGACCGATTTGCTCTTACTTTGAACAGGAGTCAAGAACTTCCCCGATTGCTAGCCAAGGCCAAAGCAATGGCGGACACCTACTCCGCCCCCGAGGAGATCCACGGACTTCTCAGCTATTGTCAACATATGATAGACTAAATGGACAATATGATTAGAAACCGCTAGGAAGTTTGTATTGTCGCTCAGATCTTGACTAGTTATAACTTTTTGAAAAAAATGAGTTTATCCCTCGTTTTTACTCCAAAAATCAGTGCGAATCAAGTCACTCCCGCATGTTATCTCTAGCATGCATTGTATGTTGGTCTCGTCCTTTGTCACGGGAAGCCGGAAGGTCCATATCACCTTCTTAATTGTACACATGGGGCACTGCGCCCCCAAATGCGCAAGTAAGAAGAGATAATTTTCCAGGCTCTCGTGTCCGTAAAATGCATTCATATCATGCATCGCATAAGCATCTCTTCATAACATCATAATGAACATATCGTTCCTGCATTTGTCCGTTATCATATTCCAGCCTCACATTTTGCATGAGTCATGGCATCATCATGCATATGCGTTCAACAAACTTTTTGATCTGCAAAATTGCATACCATTTGTTTTCATGTTTGCTCATCCTTGCGTTTTCCTCTACCAAACAAAAACAAAAAAGGGGGAAGCGTGAAACTTCACACTACATTCTTAGTTTCATGTGTTAGGCACCACGAGCCAACCATGTTGGGATCATAAACCCATTTCTAAAAAAAAAAAAAACACACACAACAACAAAACAAAATAATTGAACATGGTACTTAATGCATGGTTAACTAGGAAATGGTGTTTCTTCGGGCATCTCAATTTCATAATTACATTTTCCATGCATAGCTTAAAGTATGCCCGAGTCATTCATCCCTATGAGATGTTGTTGAAGTATTGGCGATCAGAATTGCCATTCCTTGGATTATAGGGTTGAACCAAGCTCATGCTTTTATAAAAAGGTTCATCAAGTCAAAATATGGAAGTAACCGTCTTGCAAAATTGGGGCAAAAGATGAATCGAGTCACATCACTGCTTCGTCTACTGCCAAACATATTTAGGATTGTTGATGTCCTTGTTACTTCCAGTTTTACCTTGACAAAGATGTCATGGACCATGTTGAAAATCTAAATTGATTCAACCCCATATCCTGCGTAAAAATTCGCAATCTTCAACTGTACATCATTCGCATACATCCATGCTTTTCATTGGTTGCATTGCTCATTGCATTCTTTCCTTGAAAAATAAAATAAAATAAAATGAACTTAATCATTGTTATAAAAACAAAAACATGCTTTACGGCGTCCTCACCGAACTTGTGCTAGAGCTAGAGTAATGGGTGAAGTAGAGGAGATACAAGAGAAGATGAAGGCCGACATGGAGGCCATTAAAGAGAAAATGGCCACAATGATGGAGGCCATGATGAGCGTGAAGAAGATAATGGAAGCCAATGCGGTTGCAATTGCCGCTACCAGCGTTGTTGCTAAGGTGAACCTGATGTCCCCATCCGGCATCAACCAAATGAATCATCCAACCTCAGATATGGTAGGCAAAGATTTGGGAAGTACGGGCAGCCCCCATGATGTACAAATTCAAAACGGGCACGCCTTCCCGCCATATGGCTTGCCTCTCAACTATACGCCACCCAAAGTGGCGTACACTCCCAATAAGAATGTCAATAACTCCACTCCTATACCCATTGAGAGCCAACAACCCCAAACTGATCATGCACATGTCTCTTAAACCGTGGGGGGGACACATGAAATTCCCCACCACAATCTAGCCGACTTCGAGCCTTGCCTCAGATATGCCACGGAAGGGCAAGCAGTTGGTGGTATACCCCTACAAAACCCTTTGGAAGGCCCTCAGTATCACCCACAACTACACCTCTTGCATTCCACGACAAGTAAAAACCCTCATGCTATGGCAGAAATGGGAAAGTTGGATCATCTAGAGGAAAGGCTCAGGGCCATTGAAGGAGGTGAAGATTATGCCTTTGCTAACCTAAAAGAGTTGTTCTTAGAACCCAATATCATCACCCCTCCCAAGTTCAAGGTGCTGGACCTTGACAAGTACAAGGGGACTACTTGTCCCAAGAACCATCTAAAGATGTATTGTCAGAAGATGGGGGAATACGCAAAAGATGAGGAATTGCTAATACATTCCTTCCAAGAAAGTCTTACTGGGGTAGCTGTTACCTGGTACACTAACTTGGAATCTTCCCGAGTCCATTCTTGGAAGGACCTAATGGTTGCCTTTGTTAGGCAGTATCAGTACAATTTTGATATGGTTCCGGATAGGATGCAACTACAGAACATTTGCAAAAAGGGGGACGGATCTTTCAAAGAACACGCCCAAAAGGTGGAGGGATCTGGCGGCCCAGGTGGTACCCCCAATGATGGAAAGGGAGACGATGATCGTGATGGTAGACACATTATCGATACTCTACTATGAAAAGATGGTGGGCTACGCACCCTCAAAGCTTTGCGGATTTGGTCTTCGCCAGTGAAAGGATCGAAGTGGATCTGAAAAGAGGCAAATTTAATCATCCTGCTTAGACGAATGAGAAAACTGGGGCAAATAAAGAGGGTGAGGATGAGGGAGAAACCCATGCTGTGACTGCCATTCCTATACGGCCAAGTTTCCCACCAAACCCAACAATGTCATTACTCAGTCAATAACAAACCACCTCCTTACCCACCACCCAGTTATCCACAAAGGCCATCCCTAAATCAACCACAAAGCCTGTCTACCGCACTTCCAATGACGAAGACCACCTTTAGCACAAACCAAAAAAAAAACACACAACAAAAAGGAATTTTGCAGCAAAAAGCCTGTAGGGTTCACCCCAAATTCCGTTGTCATATGCTAAACTTGATCCCATATCTACTTAATAATTCAATGGTAGCCATAACCCTAGCCAAGGTTCATCAACCTCCATTTCTCCGAGAATACGACTCGAACGCAACGTGTGCTTGTCACGGAGAAGCCCCGGGGCGTTCCATTGAGCATTGTAGGGCTCTGAAGCGTAAGGTGCAAGGTCTAATTGATACGGGCTGGCTGAAATTTGAGGAGAATCGCTTGTTGAATCCTAACATTAACAAGCAACACCATACATGGGGCAATTCTGGAAGCTGTTGTTATGACTCATCAGGATTTTCAAGTTTATGCCATTATTATAAACCACAGTTACAATGCTAAATGATATGGATAAAATGGACATCCTTGTCTCTCTCATCCTCTCAAAAACACATCTTTGCTTATTCAACTTCCACCGGAATGTGAGTGTAAGCCATTGGTCTGTTTGCTCAAGCAACCTGCGCTCCTGAGTGTTGACTTCCAAGACCGTTCAATCAGAGATTACTCATCTTGCACATTGGTGGGGGTGTCGTAAAACGACGAGTAAAGTAAAAAAAAAAAAAAGAAAAAAGAGGGGGCATTTGATTGACTGTGTTTTCAAGTAAAAATATAGACGTTCATGTGACTTCATTTTATCATTCCGGAAAGTTTGTCTTCTTGGAGAAGCGAGTTGTCAAGAATAGGATGTTGGACAAATGGCCTCAGTTATCTTAAGAAAGGGGGGGTTGAATTAAGATGCAAAGACTATTCCCCAATTGAACTATCACTCTTTCTTTTTGGATTAACAATGCACCCTTAAACATGAATTACTCAAAAGACAATTCAAAATAAACTTCTTTAAAGCAAAAGATAAATAGCAATAAATAAAAGAAGTTTAAAGGAAGAGAGGAATGCAAACTTGATTTATACTGGTTCGGCCACTTCCCGCGCCTACGTCCAGTCCTCAAGAAACCCACTTGAGATTTTCCACTCTCTTTGTAAAACTCCTTTTACAAAGTCTAAACCACACAGGGACAACCCTTCCCTTGTGTTCAAGAATCCTCTACAATAAGAGACTCTCAGTCTCTTAATCCCTCTTCAGAAGTAAGAAGAAGAGAAGAAGAAATCTCTCTTAAAAGGGATAGATTGTACAATGAAGACCAATCAAAATTCCTTATTGAATATGCAAGTGGTTGACCAAGGAATCTTTTTGAGAGGATAAGACAGTTCAGTTCAGAAAAACTCTTAATCTTTTGAGAGGATAAACTTTGTGGGCAATGAAAACTCTCTTTAAATTC
The DNA here is from genome assembly GCF_004193775.1 of Glycine soja. Taxonomy (NCBI): domain Eukaryota; kingdom Viridiplantae; phylum Streptophyta; class Magnoliopsida; order Fabales; family Fabaceae; genus Glycine; species Glycine soja. Next base: position 28,379,536 of record NC_041019.1, read on the forward strand.
GTGTTTCCAAGTCACCTTTGATGGCTATTCATAAACCATTTGAATAGATGTGACTCTTGGAAATTATTTTCTGAAAATCTCCTCTGGTAATCGATTACAAGACTTGTGTAATAGATCACAGGCTTTAAAATTTGAATTAAAACATTCAATAAACTGCTGGTAATCAATTACCATCGATGTGTAATCAATTACACGTTATAAATTTTGAATTCAAATTTCTAGTGACTGTTATAAACATTTTTCAGCTGCTGGTAATCGATTACCAGAGAGCAAATCTCAATTTGAAATGATAGAATTCTTTGGTCAAACCTTTTGTTTTTTTAATTTGGAAACTTCTCCCTAAGATTCTAGAGATCAACTTGATCATATATCTTGATTTTCTTGGATTCTTGGATTCTTGCCTTGAATAAAACTTGGAAGCACTTGATCCTTTGGCATCATCAAAACATCAAAACATCTTGCTTCTACATAGGAGTCATTTGACTTAATCCATCAAAAAATCCTTCAACTATTTCTCGTCCTTGGAAAATTCTTTTTGCAAGAATCAAATGCTTCTTTCATTCTTCCTCACTACGAGGCTATGAAAACAAGACAACGATTGGTACCTCTAAGCCTTACACTGGGGCAATGAGGGGCACCGTGCATGAGCCTCAAGTGAACATAGGGGCCGATCAAAAGTTCTCACCCATCGATGTTTTTAACAAAAAAAAAAGGGACAAACCCTAGGATTTCAATGGATTGATTAAACATCAAACGACTCCATTGCCGTCACTCCAAAATGGTCAAGTGACTAAATCAAAAAGAACATACACTCTGAGGGAGTTCCCGGAGAGATTTGCAAAAAGATAGGATGAGGTTGCATGAATTATCACCTTTTTCAAAAGGGCAGTCAATCTGTGTTTTCCAAAAAAAAAAAAAAATCAAATCAAAATCAAAATCACAAAATAGGGAAAGAATGCCATGAACATTGTACAACTTTCCATTACATTGCATTGTTTCATACAAAGTCCGCATTTACCCAAATTTCACAACAAAGGTTGCATGCATTTGCATCCCTCAAAATCATGTTAACTACATAGATTCCCTACATCTAAATGTCCAAATCTTTTGAATTTGGGATGACCGGCTCTCTCGATGAGTCGATCTCTTGCTTTCTCATAAGGATGGACCCTCGGGTACTAGTACCCTGGTCTTCAGAGGACTACACGTCCTCGCCAACAGAGGGCTGCACGCCCTCACCTTAAGAGGACTGTGTGTCCTCACTTTCAGAGGACTGCATGTCCTCACCTTCAGAGGGCTACACGCCCTCGCCATCAGAGGACTGTGTGTCCTCACCTTCAGAGGGCTACACGCCCTCGCCATCAGAGGACTGCATGTCCTCACCTTCGTAGGGCTACACGCCCTCACCTTTAGAGGACTACACGTCCTCGCCAACAGAGGGCTGCACGCCCTCACCTTGAGAGGACTACACGTCCTCGCCAACGTAGGGCTACACGCCCTCACCTTTAGAGGACTACACGTCCTCGCCTTCAGAGGACTCCATGTCCTCACCATCAGAGGGCTGCACGCCCTCACCTCTAGAGGACTACACGTCCTCGCCTTGAGAGGACTACATGTCCTCACCATCAGAGGGTTGCACGCCCTCACCTCCAGAGGACTACACGTCCTCGCCTTGAGAGGGCTACTCGCCCTCGCCTTGGGTACTAGTTACCCTCACCTTGAGAGGACTAAACGTCCTCGCCTTGAGAGGACTACATGTCCTCACCATCAGAGGGCTGCACGCCCTCACCTCCAGAGGACTACACGTCCTCACCTTGAGAGGACTACATGTCCTCACCATCAGAGGGCTGCACGCCCTCACCTCCAGAGGACTACACGTCCTCGCCTTGAGAGGGCTACTCGCCCTCACCTTGGGTACTAGTTACCTTCACCTTCAGAGGACTACACGTCCTCGCCTTCAAAGGGTCATGTACCTTCAACTTCAGAGGACTACACGTCCTCGCCGTCAAAGGGTCATGTGCCTTCACCTTTGTAGGGCTACATGCCCTCACCTTCGTAGGGCTACACGCCCTCACCTTTAGAGGACTACACGTCCTCTCCAACAGAGGGCTACACGCCTTCACCTTTAGAGGACTACACGTCCTCGCCAACAGAGGGCTGCACGCCCTCACCTTGGGAGGACTACACGCCCTCACCTTGAGAGGACTACACGCCCTCACCTCCAGAGGACTATACATCCTCGCCTTGAGAGGGTTGCACGCCCTCACCTTTAGAGGGCTACGTGTCCTCATTTTCAGTGTGCTCCACATTCGCACCTTAAGAGAATTTAAGGTCCTCTATCCTTAAATGCTTAACCAAGACTTGCACTCCCGGTTAAGGGACCAGTAGTTTCCTTTTAACGGTTCCTGGGCCACCCCCTGATATTGGAGGACGGCCAACTGTGCGAGCACAACCAGAGAGGGAGGCTATCACACAGCTACTATGCATACCGGGGCAAGATTTTACCCGTGCCGCTGCAAAGAGACGAGTGCGGATCATGCGCACCAACATGACCACTCTTACACAGATATAGATGACATTGCTACTTAGCAACATTCTGCCCAGCGACCGCATTGCCAATCTCCCCCTGCAAAAGTATCAGTTGGTCTGTGTCGTCCCGACGTGGGTAAGTATGCATATGGTTCAACTGATTTCTGATATCATCTATTGTTTGCAGGGATCGCACCCACAAAGACACCCAGTGGACCCGAAAAAGTCAAACAGGGCCCTGGGGTTTCCAGCTCTGGTTACGGGCCTCTATCAGTCCTACAGGGTGCCCGTACCCCCCCGGCAAGGTCACGTCATCATAGGTAAGTATGCACATCGCTCAACTGATTTCTGATTTCATCTATTGTTTGCAGGGATCGCGCCTGCAAGACACCCAGTGGACCCGAAGAAGTCCAACAGGGTATTGGAGTTGTCAAGCTCTAATTACGGGTCTCTGTCAGTTCTACGGAGTACCTGTCGCCCCCAGCAAAGTCATCAGACCCCCCCTACCAATCGAGCTTTCATCAAGAAGTATTGCGCCCCCAGGCAGGCGCAGGGCGAAACACCACAACAGCATTGGGATGGCCGGTAGCGGGCAATAGACACACCGCCACCACCTCTAGAGTTCACCTCAGCTCATCCGCAAAAAGGTTAGAGCGTTGCCTACGACACATGGCCGACCAGCAGGCTACCAAGTCCAAAGCCAAAGGTAAGCAAAGTACTAGGTCAGTGACTGACAAGTCATAACGCGTCCAGCTAAAGACGTTAAAGAAGCGCTACTAGGAGGCAACCTAGTACCTTTTGAATCTATGCTTGTTATTTGATCACTTTTTATAGTAGGACGCACCTAGTTGCTCATGATCCTGGGGATTTAAATAAAACAAGCGCAAGCTCGGAAGGTAGTCATACCTCACAAAATATATATATGTATGTTTAGGTAGTGAAAATACCTTAGATATGCATGTATGTAAACAAAAAAATACTTCACAAAATATATATATGTATGTTTAGGTGGAGAGATACCTTAGATGTGCGTGTATGTAAACAAAAAATACTTCACAAAATATATATTTGTATGTTTAGGTAGAGAGATACCTTAGATGTGCGTGTATGTAGCAAAAAAATACCTCACAAAACATATATATGTATGTTTAGGTGGCAAGATACCTTGGATATGCATGTATATAGCAAAAATACCTCACAAAAATATGCACATGTTTAGGTAGCAAAATACCTCATGAAAAAAAAAAAGAAGAAAAAAAAAACAAACAAGAAAAAGAAATAAACAAATGATAATGATAAAAAAAAAAAAAGAGAAGGAGAAAAAAGAAAAAATAAGTTGTCAAGCTGAAAAACCAACATGCTTTTGAAAAGAGATGACTTCCGACTTTTCTTTGGAAAAATTCACTGATCATAACTAGTTTTTGAAAAAATGTGTATACACCTGAAGGGTGAATGCTGTGAAGATTTTCCCAGACGCCCAAAATGGACTCGGATGAATGCACAAATTGATAAAAGAACATATTTTGGAAACATTGGGTTGATTTAAAATAGAGGAAATGAATCCTGAGCCCTAGCATCACATGACCATAAAAATTTGACACTTGAGTGTCCGCATAGGTGCATGCATGACCAGTTTTGCATGAAGTTTCCAAATCATCATTTTTGCATTTGTGTCATGGAAATAATGTGGGGCATCCCTTTTATCCTTGAACCAAACCAAACCCTGACATGTACCATGCCTAGCCATTCTACAAGTCTTGAGCCAAGATCCTGACTCACCATAAACCTTGACCCAGGGTGAGAATGTCAATCCTTACCCTCGGAAGCAAAAAGGAATAGAAGGGAAATTTCCAATCAAAGAAAAAGAGAAGGAAAATTTCCAATCAAAGGAAAAAAGGAAACAAGGAAATTCCCAATCAAAGAGAGGGAGAAAGAAAAAAGAAAAGAAAGAAAAGTCCCAACCAAAGAATGGGAGAAAGTAAAGAAAAAAAAAAGTTCCTGGTCAAAGAAACCAGAAGAAATGTGCAGAGAGGTCTTTAGACCGGACAATATCTGAACAATACAGAATTGTCACCAAATGAACAAAAAGAAGGAAAGGAAACCATGACCTAAAATGGTCTTCTCCCTTTAATTGCCAACCAAAATCAGTGCGCTAGCGACTTTTTCGCCCCACACTAAACAAAAACAGAAAAGGAAAAGCCAACAAAAAATCAAAAGCCAAAAACACACAAAAGCCGAAAAACCCACCAAAAGAACCCATTCCCAAGGGAAGTCCTATTGATCCATGATCACACATGTAATTTTTGATTTGATAGGAAATAATTTGCAAAGTCAAGTCATGATATATCTATGGTTCGGAATTAGGATGAAACACTTACCTGTGCGAGATTGATACACTTTGAGTGATTTTCTTCTATTTTGTCGAACCCAGTGTTTCCTCTAAATGTTCATTTAGAAAATGAAATGCTAACATCCAAAATCTCAGTTAAGGTTATGGGGGATTTCATCAGCAGACTCTTCTTCCCCGGTAAACGCATTGTTTTTCACTCAAAAAAGCGTATGCTACTCTAACCAGTTGGAATATTTATCTCTTTACTAAAGCATGTTTGCATTTTAGCGAAGAAAACACCGAGACTTTTTCAAGTCTCACAAGTTATCCAGAACTACGTAGGTCTGAGTTCCTCATTGGAGGATACGTAGGAGCAAAAGCCTCGCTTTTGTCGACCGCGCCGTTTTCTGTTACCATGACCCAAGAGCTGGTAGCCCGCGGAGACACCTTACGGTTATCCGCACCTCGTCATTTAGTGACCCCAAGTGTGATTGATGAGCAGAGGCCAATGTGGTCATCTGCGCCTTTTCCGGAGATGTCAGCATTTTCCGATGGAGACTTTTCAAGTCTCACAAGTTATCCAGAACTACGTAGGTCTGAGTTCCTCATTGGAGGATACGTAGGAGCAAGAGCCTTGCTTTTGTTGGCCGCCCCATAAGTTTTGTCATACTGACCCTGAGGTCATGTGACATGCACCCTTGTATCATCCAGAGGCGGCGGGCCCGATGATACGCGGAGATACCTTACGGTTATCCGCACCCTTTTGTCATCCAGAGGCGGCGGGCCCGATGACAAGCAGAGACCAAGTTTGGTCATTCTGCACCCTTGTATCATCCAGAGGCGGCGGGCCCGATGATACGCGGAGATACCTTACGGTTATCCGCACCCTTTTGTCATCCAGAGGCGGCGGGCCCGATGACAAGCAGAGACCAAGTTTGGTCATTCTGCACCCTTGTATCATCCAGAGGCGGCGGGCCCGATGATACGCGGAGATACCTTACGGTTATCCGCACCCTTTTGTCATCCAGAGGCGGCGGGCCCGATGACAAGCAGAGACCAAGTTTGGTCATTCTGCACCCTTGTATCATCCAGAGGCGGCGGGCCCGATGATACGCGGAGATACCTTACGGTTATCCGCACCCTTTTGTCATCCAGAGGCGGCGGGCCCGATGACAAGCAGAGACCAAGTTTGGTCATTCTGCACCCTTGTATCATCCAGAGGCGGCGGGCCCGATGATACGCGGAGATACCTTACGGTTATCCGCACCCTTTTGTCATCCAGAGGCGGCGGGCCCGATGACAAGCAGAGACCAAATTTGGTCATTCTGCACCCTTGTATCATCCAGAGGCGGCGGGCCCGATGATACGCGGAGATACCTTACGGTTATCCGCACCCTTTTGTCATCCAGAGGCGGCGGGCCCGATGACAAGCAGAGACCAAGTTTGGTCATTCTGCACCCTTGTATCATCCAGAGGCGGCGGGCCCGATGATACGCGGAGATACCTTACGGTTATCCGCACCCTTTTGTCATCCAGAGGCGGCGGGCCCGATGACAAGCAGAGACCAAATTTGGTCATTCTGCACCCTTGTATCATCCAGAGGTGGCGGGCCCGATGATACGCGGAGATACCTTACGGTTTTCGCACCCTTTTGTCATCCAGAGGCGGCGGGCCCGATGATAAGCAGAGACCAAATTTGGTCATTCTGCACCCTTGTATCATCCAGAGGCGGCGGGCCCGATGATACGCGGAGATACCTTACGGTTATCCGCACCCTTTTGTCATCCAGAGGCGGCGGGCCCGATGACAAGCAGAGACCAAGTTTGGTCATTCTGCACCCTTGTATCATCCAGAGGCGGCGGGCCCGATGATACGCGGAGATACCTTACGGTTATCCGCACCCTTTTGTCATCCAGAGGCGGCGGGCCCGATGATACGCGGAAATACCCGAGTGGTTATCCGTATAAACATTCTTTTGCTATCTGTAAGACAGAACGCTTGATAGCATGCAGAGGCTGACATAGTCTTCTGCACCTTTTGTTCCTCCGGGAACAACAAGTCATTTACATGCGGAAATTTCATGGTCACCCGCGACTCTCGTCAACCGAGAGGAGCGAAATTAGTGTCATACACTAATTTTCGTCCGGGTACCTTTGCTTGATGACATGCGACCTTTCTTTGGTCCTTGTGAGGTGCTTGGCACCCATCATTAGGCAATTTGTGAAAATCCGGGAACAACAAGTCATTTGCATGTGGAGATTTTATGGTCACCTGCGACTCTCGTCAGATCGAGAGGAACGAAATTAGTGTCTTATCTTTACTTTCCTTTTATCTCCAATAAAAGACAAGTAAAGAGGGGCAACTGTCATACCCTAATTTCGTCCGGGGACCTTTGCTTGATGACATGCGACCTTTCTTTGGTCCTTGTGAGGTGCTTGACATCCATCATTGGGCAATTTGTGAAATTCCAGGACATGCCGAAAAACCAAAAAAAATATATTGATGCACAATCCGTAAGTTTCCGTGACACACCGGAAATCAAATGGAAGCATCGTTGCATAATTAAGTGAGGTTCCGTAACATTCCGTAAGTCAAAAGGGGGATGATTATGTAATCTGCAAGGTTCCGTAACATTACGAAAAGAAAACAAGTATCGTTACGAGATTCGTAAGTTTCCGTAACTTTACGAAAAAAGAATCACCAAAAAAGGTAAGGGGGTGAACTTATCAAGATAGGGGTGTAAATAGCAATTCAAATCTAGGCCCTTCTAGAACATTTTGGAAGTTGGGTTGCTTAAGGAGGAAGCAACTGGGCGGCAAGCTCCTCCACGTTTTTGAAAAATGGTTTTCGGGGCTTCTGCGGCTTCCGTAATACTTCCGTAAAATTTCCGAAAACCTTGGGTAAGCATATTCCACTTAAAATTGGTGAAAGGGAAGAGAAAAAAGATGAAAATCAAATTCGAAAACAGTTCCGTAAGGCTTCCGTAACTTTTCCGTAAAATACGAAAAGGGGGGTGAACTTAGTAATTCGGGTGCGCTTAGAAATCTTCTTCATTAAGTCTTTGGGCGGCAAGCACCTCCCTTTTTTTCTATAAATAGGGGAGGGGGGAGCTGTTTCAAAATGTTCAGCCCCTTTGGCACTTCTCTCTCTTTCAAATTTGCTTGGAAAAATCGTTTCCGTGAAGAAAATCTAAGCCGAGGCGCTTTCGAAACGCTTCCGTAAGCGATTCTGTGGAAATTATTCATCGTTCTTCACCGTTCTTCATCCGTTCTTCGTTCGTTCTTCGTTCTTCAACGGGTAAGTTTTCGAATTCGAGACTTTCAATTCATTTCTTGTTTTGTCTACTTTCACTTTAATTTCGTTTACTTTCAGTTTTCTTTTCTTCCGTTTTTAACGTGCTTTAACCATTTATTTAAGCCGTTTTCTCGTCTAATAAATGATAAAATGAATTTCAACCGATCATTTGTGTTGTAATCTCGTTTGTGAAAATCATTAGGCAATTTGTGAAAATCCGGGAACAACAAGTCATTTGCATGTGGAGATTTTATGGTCACCCGCGACTCTCGTCAGATCGAGAGGAACGAAATTAGTGTCTTATCTTTACTTTCCTTTTATCTCCAATAAAAGACAAGTAAAGAGGGGCAACTGTCATACCCTAATTTCGTCCGGGGACCTTTGCTTGATGACATGCGACCTTTCTTTGGTCCTTGTGAGGTGCTTGGTACCCATCATTAGGCAATTTGTGAAATTCCAGGACATGCCGAAAAACCAAAAAAATATTGATGCACAATTCGTAAGTTTCCGTGACACACCGGAAATCAAATGGAAGCATCGTTGCATAATTAAGTGAGGTTCCGTAACATTCCATAAGTCAAAAAGGGGATGATTATGTAATCCGCAAGGTTCCGTAACATTACGGAAAGAAAACGAGTATCGTTACAAAATTCGTAAGTTTTCGTAAATTTACGAAAAAAGAATCACCAAAAAAAGCAGAGGGGGGTGTACTTAGTAAAAATGGGGGTGCAAATAGCACCCAGACCCACTTGGGCCCTCCAGAATATTCCTCCAGAAGGCTGTTGCTTCTGGAGGAAGCAACCTGGCTCACCTGGGCGAGCTGAGCTCGCCTGGGCGAGCTGGGAGGCAACCACCTCCCCTATTTTGCTATAAATAGGGGAGGAAGTGAAGAAGAAATGGGTTCAGCCCCTTTGGCACTTCTCTCTCTTTCGAATTTGCTTGGAAAAATTGTTTCCGTGAAGAAAATCTAAGCCGAGGCGCTTCCGAAACGTTTCCGTAACGTTTTCCGTGAAGAATTTCGCAAAGGTTTCAACCGTTCTTCGACGTTCTTCATTCGTTCTTCATCGTTCTTCGATCTTCAACGGGTAAGTACCTTGAACCAAGCTTTTCGATTCATTCTATGTACCCGTAGTGGTCCACATTGTGTTTCGTGCATTTTTATTCTCGTTTTGTTTACTTTTTATACCCCCTGTTGACGTGCTTAAGCCATTTTACTTAAGTCATTTCTCGCTTAACTTAAAAATAAAATAAATTTCCACCGAACGTTTGAATTGTATTATCCGTTAACTTCGGTTAAAATGAATTCCGACCGTTCGGTCGTGCCGTAACCACGTTGGAAATCAAAAAGAGGTAAAAAATAATATAATAATAAAAAAAAACATCTTTTAGTAAAATAAAGCGGAAAATCAATCGGACGTTTTCTCTTTGGGATTTCTCATTCTTAATCGAATTGATTAATAACTAAAGTGAAACTAAGGCTAAAATCAACCCGCCTAGTCAAGCTCGTCCACAAAAATAGGCTTTGGAAGTTTGTCATTTCAATTTCTCACTAAGTAAAATGGATCATTTTTAAGGTCCAACGCCTTAGAATGATCACGTCTTAAGTAAAAAGAATCGCTTGATAAAAAAGAACTACGTAGGTCTGAGTTCCTCATTGAGGATACGTAGGAGCAAAAGCCCCGCTTTTGTCGACCACCCCAAGAGATCGTTAATGGTCCAATGCCTTAACGTTTCTCTCCTTTCAAAAACAAGAGATCGTTAATGGTCCAATGCCTTAACGTTTCTCTCCTTTCAAAAAAAACAAAAGATCGTTAATGGTCCAATGCCTTAACGTTTCTCTCCTTTCAAAAACAAGAGATCGTTAATGGTCCAATGCCTTAACGTTTCTCTCCTTTCAAAAACAAGAGATCGTTAATGGTCCAACGCCTTAACGTTTCTCCCCTTTCAAAATCAAAAGACCGTTTAATGGTTCAACACCTTAAATGACCTTTTGTTCAATAAAAACATATTTTGAAAAAAAGACAAAAACAACTTAACCAAACACTTTGTTCCGAAAGAACTACGTAGGTCTGATTTCCTCATCACAAATTGAGGAATACGTAGGAGCAAAGGGAAACACCCTTGTCGACCACAAAAAAGAAAAAATATAAAAAGGATATAAAGGATATAAGAACATAAAAGGGAACATAAAAATCAAAGTCATGTTTGCACATTCGATTAAAGGCTGCCGTCCCTTGGGACGGACGTGTGGGGTGCTAATACCTTCCCCGTGCGTAAATACAACTCCCGAACCTTTCACTAAAAAGTTCGTAGATCGCGTCTTTTCCGGTTTTTCCGACGTTTTCCTCAAATAAACGTTGGTGGCGACTCCGCGCGTATTCCTTTCGTGGAACACGCATCCCGTGATTCACGCGTCGCCCTCCCGCCGAAGGGTAGGTTGCGACAGTTGGCGACTCCGCTGGGGACTGTTTTTAGAGAGTTAGGCCATTTAATCTTGTGCAATGTTTTACCATGACTTATCCCTTTGTTGGTTTTCCTTCATTATGTTCTTATGTATATAAACTCTTTGTTGCTTTTAGTGCGTTTTAAAATGTATGCATGGGGTAAATATTTATTCATTTGATGCACACAAACACCAACACTATTTGCACACACTGTGAGTGAAAAAGGGCCCTATACCCGGGTTCATGGGAACATAAGGAGCGGAGGTGAATCTGTGGTCATGCTAGGTCTCCGACTTGCTTGATTACAGTGAACCCTCATCTAGAGCTTTTTTCTTTGAAAACTTATTGTTGCTAGTAGTCCCTACTGCTGCAATATGTTTTTCGAAGAGAATGATACCTCTAGAAACTATCAAAAGAGATATGACTACCTTGGGGGTTATTACTAAAAGCCTAGTTAGCTCTCTCCCTTATAGGTCCCTTAAATAGGGGCACGGAGCAAACACGCTGCGTGCCATTTTTCACACTGCCATGCATAAGTGTCATATACCCTTTTACTTATATTCAGTGAGTATTGTCATACTATGTACATTCCCGTGTTGCGCCTTTCGCATATGCATCGCACATGGGTTCTGTCTTGATCCCCTCTGTAAACAAACCAACGAAGGGTCCGTGTCACCGTTTTAAATACATACGTTGGGGCACTTTGCTACCCCTAGACGTTGTATCTAAGAAGGAGACAGTTTCTCGGGCTCCCGTATTCGTAAATTGCATCTGTGTCATATGCATTTCTTCATGCATTCATCCATTCCACCCATAATAGATGTCAGAGTTTTGATTCGCACTATATTTTATTTCACTTTAGTAAAACATGGGATCAAGTCAAAAGCCTTCGCTTAAAAAGAGGTTCTATCAAGTCAAAATCAAGAGCTTAGAGGTCACCAGTTTACGAAAGTTGGGGCAATTAATGGGTCAACTTCAACGGCAAGCCTTCCGCAAAGCCTATGGTAAGATTTGGGACCTAGCTAGGGTAGAAGTCTCCATGGAACCGATTGCATCCCTTTCCCAGTATTATGACCAGCCCCTAAGGTGCTTCACATTTGAGGACTTCCAGCTAGTGCCGACTGTGAAAGAGTTTGAAGAAATCCTGGGATGCCCACTGGGAGGAAGGAAGCCATATCTTTTCTCTGGGTTCTATCCCTCCACGACAAGAGTTGCCAAGGTGGTGAAAATCTCAGCACAAGAGTTGGACCGCCAAAGGCAAGTTAAAAATGGGGTGGTCGGAATACCGAGAAAATATTTGGAGGTAAAAGCAAGAATCTAGGCAGATAAAGGCGAGTGGACCCCATTCATAGATATTCTCACACTGTTGATTTTCGAGGGAGTCCTCTTTCCAAATGTGGATGGGTTGGTGGACCTAGCAGCGATCGACGTTTTTCTCGCCTATCATAACCACAAGGAAAGTCCGGTTGTCGCTATGCTAGCCGACCTATATGACACCTTCGACCGAAGATGTGAAGAAAGCAATGCAAGGATTGTTTGCTGTACTCCAGCTCTCTATGTGGGGCTGGTTTCACACCTTTTTCTCCAAGAAGGTAGGCCCATCTATCCGCTACAAGGTTACCGCTCGTGCGTCGAAAAAGGAAAGGCAAATTGGGACCAACTCTTGGCTAGCATGGAGGGGCGTCTGTTAATTGGTTCCCTCGCTAGAAGGAAGGAAGAATCAGGATTGTATCTTCATGCGAAGGATGTCCAAATGTTCCCTGGATGGGAACATGGGGTTGTATTAATTATAATCCCGTCCTCGCCATAAGACAGCTTGGCTACCCCATGAGAGGAGCGCCATTAGACGAAAGCATCACGCCTTTCATTACACGGGGTTTCAGTGACCCCAATGCAAAGGTACTCCAAGGAGTTCGCAAGGCATGGGATGCGGCATGAAGAAAGGACAGAAAGCTTAGGGGAAGCAGTAATGGGATCATCGGTGGCTATCATAAGTGGCTGAGAGTCCGGACACAAGGATTGGATTGGCTCCCAAATCTAAAGACTGTGAGAGACAATGAGGTTAAAGCTTCGGAAGAAAGTGATGAGGTGCAAGCGCTAAAGGCAAAGCTTGAAAGAGCCCGGGTAGTCAAAGAGAAGTTCAAGTCCATAGCCATCAAAGTCTGAAGAGAGTATGATGAACTAAGGGACGTTAATATGGCCACCGATGAAGCCTTGGAATGAGAAACCAAGAAGGCCCGAAAGGAAGAACACGACCAAAACAAGTTTTGAGGGGCTTTATAGGGCAGCAATAGTGAGCTCAAACTCTGAAGAGGTGAAAGGAATCATCATGGGTCAAAGGCATGATCTGGAAGGACGAGCTAAAGGCTTGCCTTAGGTCGAAAAGAAATTTGTCCCAACAGTTAAAGTGAGACTGAAGGGAATATGTGGGCCATCATCGATGAGTGCAAAGAGAAGCTAAATCTAGCGGCGACTCACGAGCAAAGGCTAGAAGATGAGTACGCCAAGATATCAGCAGAAAGGGAAGCAAGGGAAAGGGTAATTGATTCATTGCACCAAGAGGCAACAATGTGGACGGACCGATTTGCTCTTACTTTGAACAGGAGTCAAGAACTTCCCCGATTGCTAGCCAAGGCCAAAGCAATGGCGGACACCTACTCCGCCCCCAAGGAGATCCACGGACTTCTCAGCTATTGTCAGTATATGATAGACTTAATGGATCATATGATTAGAAACCGCTAGGAAGTTTGTATTGTCGCTCAGATCTTGACTAGTTATAACTTTTTGAAAAAAAAAATGAGTTTATCCCACGTTTTTACTCCAAAAATCAGTGCGAATCAAGTCACTCCCGCATATTATCTCTAGCATGCATTGTATGTTGGTCTCGTCCTTTGTCACGGGAAGCCGGAAGGTCCATATCACCTTCTTGATTGTACACATGGGGCACTGCGCCCCCAAATGCGCAAGTAAGAAGAGATAATTTTCCAGACTCTCGTGTCCGTAAAATGCGTTCATATCATGCATCACATAAGCATCTCTTCATAATGAACATATCGTTCCTGCATTTGTCCGTTATCATATTCCAGCCTCACATTTTGCATGAGTCATGGCATCATCATATGCATTCAACAAACTTTTGATCTGCAAAATTGCATACCATTTGTTTTCATGTTTGCTCATCCTTGCGTTTTCCTCTACAAAACAAAAACAAAAAAAGAGGAAGCGTAAAACTTCACGCTACATTCTTAGTTGCATGTGTTAGGCACCATGAGCCAACCATGTTGGGATCATAAACCCGTTTCACTTAAAAACAAAATAATTGAACATGGTACCTAATGCATGGTTAACTAGGAAATGGTGTTTCTTCGGGCATCTCAATTTCATAATTACATTTTCCGTGCATAAGCTTAAAGTACGCCCGAGTCATTCATCCCTATGAGATGTTGTTGAAGTATTGGCGATCAGAATTGCCATTCCTTGGATTATAGGGTTGAACCAAGCTCACGCTTTTACAAAAAGGTTCATCAAGTCAAGTTGAAATATGGAAGTAACCGTCTTGCAAAATTGGGGCAAAAGATGAATCGAGTCACATCACTGCTTCGTCTACTGCCAAACACATTTAGGATTATTGATGTCCTTGTTACTTCCAGTTTCACCTTGACAAAGATGTCATGGACCATGTTGAAAATCTAAATTGATTCAACCCCATATCTTGCGTAAAAATTCGCAATACTTCAATTGTACATCATTCGCATGCATCCATGCTTTTCATTGGTTGCATTGCTCGTTGCATTCTTTCCTTGAAAAATAAAATAAAATGAACTTAATCATTGTTATAAAAAAGAAAGGGACACGCTTTACGACGCCCTTACCGAACTCGTGCTAGAGCTAGAGTAATGGGTGAAGTAGAGGAGATACAAGAGAAGATGAAGGCCGACATGGAGGCCATTAAAGAGAAAATGGCCACAATGATGGAGGCCATGATGAGCGTGAAGAAGATAATGGAAGCCAATGCGGTTGCAATTGCCGCTACCAGCGTTGTTGCTAAGGTGAACCCGACGTCCCCATCCGGCCTCAAGCAAATGAATCATCCAACCTCAAATATGGTAGGCAAAGATTTAGGAAGTACGGACGACCCCATGATGTGCAAATTCAAAACGAGCACGCCTTCCCATCATATGGCTTGCCTCCCAACTATACACCACCCAACGTGGCGTACACTCTCAATGAAAATCTCAATAACTCCACTCCGATACTCATTGAGAACCAATAACCTCAATCTGATCAGGCACATATCTCTTAAACCGTGGAAGAGACCCATGAAATTCCCCATCACAATCTAGCCGACTTCGAGCCTTGGCTCGGATATACCACTGAAGGGCAAGCATTTGGTGGTATACCCCTACAAAACCCTTTGGAGGGCCCTCAGTATCACCCCCAGCTACACCTCTTGCATTCCACAATAAGTAAAAACCCTCGTGCTATGGCAAAAATGGAAAAAGTTAGATCATTTAGAGGAAAGGCTCAGGGCCATTGAAGGAGGTGAAGATTATGTCTTTGCTAACCTAAAAGAGTTGTTCCTAGAACCCAATATCATCACCCCTCCCAAGTTCAAGGCGCTGGACTTTGACAAGTACAAGGGGACTACTTGTCCCAAGAACCATCTAAAGATGTATTGTCAGAAGATGGGGGAATACGCAAAAGATGAGGAATTGCTGATACATTCCTTCCAAGAAAGTCTTACTGGGGTAGCTGTTACGTGGTACACTAACTTGGAACCTTCCCGAGTACATTCTTGGAAGGACCTAATGGTTGCCTTTGTTAGGCAGTATTAGTACAATTTTGATATGGTTCTGGATAGGATGCAACTACAGAACATTTGCAAAAAGGGGGACGGATCTTTCAAAGAACACGCCCAAAAGGTGGAGGGATCTGGCGGCCCAAGTGGTACCCCCAATGATGGAAAGGGAGACGATGATCGTGATGGTAGACACATTATCGATACTCTACTATGGAAAGATGGTGGGCTACGCACCCTCAAAGCTTTGCGGATTTGGTCTTCGCCAGTGAAAGGATCGAAGTGGATCTGAAAAGAGGCAAATTTAATCATCCTGCTTGGACGAATGAGAAAACTGGGGCAAATAAAGAGGGTGAGGATGAGGGAGAAACCCATGCTGTGACTGCCATCCCTGTACGGCCAAGTTTCCCACCAACCCAACAATGTCATTACTCAGCCAATAACAAACCTCCTCCTTACCCACCACCCAGTTGTCCACAAAGGCCATCCCTAAATCAACCACAAAGCCTGTCTACCGCACTTCCAATGACGAAGACCACCTTTAGCAAAACCAAAAACACCAACCAAGAAATGAAATTTGCAACGAGAAAGCCTGTAGAATTCACCCCAATTCCAGTGTCCTATGCTGACTTGCTCCCATATCTACTTGATAATTCAATGGTAGCCATAACCCTAGCCAAGGTTCATCAACCTCCATTTCTCCGAGAATACGACTCGAACGCAACGTGTGTTTGTCACGGAGAAGCCCCAGGGCGTTCCATTGAGCATTGTAGGGCTCTGAAGCGTAAGGTGCAAGGTCTAATTGATGCGGGCTGGCTGAAATTTGAGGAGAATTGCGTGTAAATCCTGACATTGACAAGAGATGCCACACATGGGGCAATTTTGAAAGTTGTTGTTAGATGTCTCTAATGACTCACCAGGATTTTCAACTTTCACCGGAATTGGGTGCAAGCCATTGGTCTATTTGCTCAAGCGACCTGTGACCATTCAATCAGAGGTTACTCGTCTTGCACGTTGGCGGGGCTGCCGTAAAACAACAAATAAAGCTCAAAACAAATAAGTTTCAAAATAAAAATAAAAAAAGAGGTTCAAAAAGAAAAAAAATCATTTGATTGACTGTGTTTTCAAGACATTCATGTGACCTCATTATATCATTCTGGAAAGTTTTAGAGAGAAGTGAGTTATCAAGAATAGGATGTTGGATAAATGGCCTTAGTTACCTTAAGAAAAGGGGGGGTTGAATTAAGATACGGAGATTATTCCCCAAATAAACTTTCACTCTCTCTTTTTGGATTAACAATGCACACAGGGATAACCCTTCCCTTGTGTTCAAGAATCCTCTACAACAAGAGACCCACGGTCTCTTAATCCCTTTTCAAAAATAAGAAGAAGAGAAGAAGAGGTCTCTCTTAAAAGAGATAGATTGTACAATGAAGATCAATCAAAAATTCCTTATCGAATATGCAAGTGGTTGACCAAGGAATCTTTTTGAGAGGATAAGACATTTCAGTTCAGAAAAAACTCTCGATCTTTCGAGAGGATAAAACTGTTTGGGCAATGAAAACTCTCTTTAAAACATTTGAATGGCCGTTCATAAAACATTTGAATAGATATGTCTCTTGGAAATTATTTTCTGAAAATCCCCTCTGGTAATCAATTACAAGACTTATGTAATCGATTACAGGTTTTAAAAATTTGAATTAAAACATTTTTAATTGCTGGTAATCGATTACCAGAGAGCAAATCTCAATTTGAAATGATAGAATTCTTTGGTCAAACCTTTTGTTTGTTTCAATTTGGAAACTTCTTCCTAAAGATTCTAAGAGATCAAACTTGATCATATATCTTGATTTTCTTGGATTCTTGTCTTGAATAAAACTTAGAAGCACTTGATCCTTTAGCATCATCAAGACATCAAAACATCTTGCTTCTACATAGGAGTCATTTGACTTAATCCATCAACTGAAAGATCCTTCAATTATTTCTCGTCCTTGGAAAATTCTTCTTGCAAGAATCAACTGCTTCTTTCATTCCTCCTCACTACGAGGTCGTGAAAACAAGACAACAATTGGTACCTCTAAGCCCTACACTGGGGCAACGAAAGGCACCATGCAAAAACCTCAAGCGAACCTAGGGGCAGATTAGAAGTTTTCACCCAATAAGTTCCCAGCTACAAGGTCATGACGAAAGATAACAATTGGTACCTCAAAGCCTTACACTGGGGCAATGAGGGGCATCGTGCATGAGCCTCAAGTGAACATAGGGGCAGACCAAAAGTTCT
Source organism: Glycine soja (assembly GCF_004193775.1). Taxonomy (NCBI): domain Eukaryota; kingdom Viridiplantae; phylum Streptophyta; class Magnoliopsida; order Fabales; family Fabaceae; genus Glycine; species Glycine soja. The sequence continues at coordinate 28,397,211 of NC_041019.1, forward strand.
CACCCGTCGATGTTTTTAAACAAAAAAAGGGGGGACAAACCCTAGGATTTCAATAGATTGATTAAACGTCAAACAGCTCTATCGCCATCACTCCAAAATGGTCAAGTGACTAAATCAAACAGAACATACACTTTGAGGGGGTTCCCGGAGAGATTTGCAAAAGATAGGATAAGGTTGCATGAATTATCACCTCTTTCAAAAGGACAGTCAATCTGTGTTTTCCAAAAAAAATTAAACAAAAATCAAAATCACAAAACAAGGAAAGAATGACATGAGCATTGTACAAACTTTCCATTTCATTGCATTATTTCATATGAAGTCCGCATTTACCAAATTTCACAACAAAGGTTGCATGCATCTGCATCCCTAAAAATCATGTTGACTACATAGATTCCCTACATCTAAATGTCCAAATCTTTTGAATTTAGGATGATCGGCTCTCTCGATGAGTCGATCCCTTGCTTTCTCATAAGGATGGACCCTTGGGTACTAGTACCCTCGTCTCCAGAGGACTATACGTCCTCGCCTTGAGAGGACTACACGTCCTCACCATCAGAGGGCTGCACGCCTTCACCTCCAGAGGACTATACGTCCTCGCCTTGAGAGGGCTACACGTCCTCACCTTGGGTACTAGTTACCCTCACCGTTAGAGGACTACACGTCCTCGCCTTGAGAGGACTACATGTCCTCGCCTTGAGAGGGCTACACGCCCTCACCTTGGGTACTAGTTACCCTCACTGTCAGAGGACTAGACGTCCTCGCCTTGAGAGGACTACACGTCCTCACCACCAGAGGGCTGCATGCCCTCACCTCCAGAGGACTATACGTCCTCGCCTTGAGAGGGCTACACGCCCTCACCTTGGGTACTAGTCGCCCTCACCTTCAGAGGACTACACGTCCTCACCTTTAGAGGACTACACGTCCTCGCCTTGAGAGGACTACACGTCCTCACCATCAGAGGGTTGCACGCCCTCACCTCTAGAGGACTACATGTCCTCGCCTTGAGAGGGCTACACGCCCTCACCTTGGGTACTAGTTACCCTCACCGTTGAGAGGACTACACGTCCTTGCCTTGAGAGGACTACACGTCCTCACCATCAGAGGGTTGCACGCCCTCACCTCTAGAGGACTACATGTCCTTGCCTTGAGAGGGCTACACGCCCTCACCTTGGGTACTAGTTACCCTCACCGTTGAGAGGACTACACGTCCTCGCCTTGAGAGGGCTACACGCCCTCACCTTGGGTACTAGTTACCTTCAACTTCAGAGGACTACACGTCCTCGCTGTCAAAGGGTCATGTGCCTTCACCTTTGTAGGGCTACACGCCCTCACCTTCAGAGGACTACACGTCCTCACCTTTAGAGGACTACACGTCCTCGCCATCAGAGGACTACATGTTCCCCATTTTCAAAGGGGGGCATGCCCTCACCTTTAGAGGATTGCACGTCCTTGCCATCATAGGACTACACTCCCTCGCCTTCGAAAGGCGACACGTCCTGAACTTCAGAGGGCTACACGCCCTCGCCTTTAGAGGACTACGCGTCCTCACTTTCAGTGGGCTCCATATCCACACCTTAAGATAATTTAAGGTCCTCTGTCCTTAAATGCTTAACCGAGACTTGCACTCCCGGTTAAGGGACCAGTAGTTTCCTTTTAACGGTTCCTGGGCCACCCCCTGATATTGGAGGAGGGCCAACTGTGCGAGCACAACCAGAGAGGGAGGCTATCACACAGCTACTATGCATACTGGGGCAAGATTTCACCCGTGCCGCTGCAAAGAGAAGAGTGCGGACCATGCCCACCAACATGACCACTCTTACACAAATATAGATGACATTGCTACTTAGCAACATTCTGCCCAGCGACCGCAATGCCAATCTCCCCCTGCGGAAGTATCAGTTGGTCTGTGCCGTCCCGACATGGGTAAGTATGCATATGGTTCAACTGATTTCTGATACCATTTATTTGTTTGCAGGGATCGCACCCACAAAGACACCCAGTGAACCTGAAGAAGTCCAACAGGGCCCTGGGGTTTCCAGCTCTGGTTACGGGCCTCTATCAGTCCTACAGGGTGCCCGTACCCCCCCGGCAAGGTCACGTCATCATAGGTAAGTATGCGCATCGCTCAACTGATTTCTGATTTCATCTATTGTTTGCAGGGATTGCGCCTGCAAGACACCCAGTGGACCTGAAGAAGTCCAACAGGGTCTTGGAGTTGTCAAGCTCTAATTACGGGTCTCTGTCAGTTCTACGGAGTACCTGTCACCTCCAGCAAGGGCATCAGGCCCCCTACTAATGGAGCTTTCATCAAGAAGTACTGCGCCCCCAGGCAGACGCAGGGCGAGACACCACAGTAGCATTAGGATGGCCGGTAGCGGGCAATAGACGCACCGCCACCACCTTTAGAGTTCACCTCTGCTCATCCACAAAAAAGTTAGAGCGTTGCCTACGACACATGGCCGACCCATAGGCGACCAAGTCCAAAGCCAAAGGTAAGCAAAGTACTAGGTCAGTGACCGACAAGTCATAAGGCGTCCAGCTAAAGACGTTAAAGAAGCGCTACTAGGAGGCAACCTAGTACCTTTTGAATCTATGCTTGTTATTTGATCACTTTTTATAGTAGGATGCACCTAGTTGCTCATGATCCTGGGGATTTAAATAAAACAAGCGCAAGCTCGGAAGGTAGTCATACCTCACAAAATATATATATGTATGTTTAGGTAGTGAAAATACCTTAGATATGCATGTATGTAAACAAAAAAACACTTCACAAAATATATATGTATGTTTAGGTAGAAAGATACCTTAGATATGCATGTATGTAAACAAAAAAATACCTCATAAAACATATATATGTATGTTTAGGTGGCAAGATACCTTGGATATGCATGTATATAGCAAAAATACCTCACAAAAATATGCACATGTTTAGGTAGCAAAATACCTCATGAAGAAAAAAAGAAGAAGAAAAAAAAAACAAACAAGAAAAAGAAATAAACAAATGATAATGATAAAAAAAAGAAGGAGAAAAAAGAAAAAATAAGTTGTCAAGCTGAAAAACCAACATGCTTTTGAAAAGAGATGACTTCCAACTTTTCTTTGGAAAAATTCACTGATCATAACTAGTTTTTGAAAAAATGTGTATACACCTGAAGGGTGAATGCTGTGAAGATTTTCCCAGACGCCCAAAATGGACTCGGATGAATGCACAAATTGATAAAAGAACATATTTTGGAAACGTTGGGTTGACTAAAATAGAGGAAATGAATCCTGAGCCCTAGCATCACATGACCATAAAAATTTGACACTTGAGTGTCCGCATAGGTGCATGCATGACCAGTTTTGCATAAAGTTTCCAAATCATCATTTTTGCATTTGTGTCATGGAAATAATGTGGGGCATCCCTTTTTATCCTTGAACCAAACCAAACCCTGACATGTATCATGTCTAGCCATTCTACAAGCCTTGAGCCAAAATCCTGACTCACCATAAACCTTACCCTCGGAAGCAAAGAAAAAAAGAAGGAAAGGGAATTTCCAATCAAAGAGAAAGCAAAAAAGGAAGGAAAGGAAATTCCCAATCAAAGAGTGGGAGAAAGAGAAAAAAGAAAAAGAAAGGAAATTCCCAATCAAAGAGTGGGAGAAAGAAAAAAGAAAAGAAAGAAAATTCCCAACCAAAGAATGAGAGAAAGTAAAAAAGAAGGAAGCTCCTGGTCAAAGAAACCAGAAGAAATGTGCAGAGAGGTCTTTGGACCGGACAATATCTGAACAATACAGAATTGTCACCAAATGAACGAAAAAAGAAGGAAAGGGAACCACAACCTAAAATAGTCTTCTCCCTTTGATTACCAACCAAAATCCCGTGCGCTAGCGACTTTTTTTTTCTCGCCCCGCACTAAACAAAAACAGAAAAAGAAAAAAGCCAGAAAAATCAAAAGCCAAAAACACACAAAAGCCGAAAGAAGAAACCACCAAAAGAACCCATTCCCAAGGGAAGCCCTATTGATCCATGATCACGCGTGTAATTTTTGATTTGATAGGAAATAATTTGCAAAGTCAAGTCATGACATATCTATGGTTCGGAATTAGGATGAAACACTTACCTGTGCGAGATTGATACACTTTGAGTGGATTTCTTCTATTTTTGTCGAACCCAGTGTTTCCTCTAAATGATCATTTAGAAACGAAATGCTAACATCCAAAATCTCATTTATGGTTATGGGAGATTTCATCAGCAGACTCTCCTTCCCCGGTAGACGCATTGTTTTTCACTCAAAAAAGCATATGCTGCTCTAAATCAGTTGGAATATTTGTCTCCTTGCTAAAGCATGTTTGCATTTTAGTGGAGAAAACACCGAGACTTTTTCAAATCTCACAAGTTATCCAGAACTACGTAGGTCTGAGTTCCTCATTGGAGGATACGTAGGAGCAAGAGCCTCGCTTTTGTCGACCACACCGCCTTTTGTTGCCATGACTCAAGAGCTGGTAGCCCGCGGAGACACCTTACGGTTATCCGCACCTCGTCATTCAGTGACCCCAAGTGTGATTCACGAGCAGAGACCAATATGGTCATCTGCGCCCTTTCCGGAGATGTCAGCATTTTCCGATGGAGACTTTTCAAGTCTCACAAGTTACCCAGAACTACGTAGGTCTGAGTTCCTCATTGGAGGATACGTAGTAGCAAGAGCCTCGCTTTTGTCGACCATACCGCCTTTTGTTGCCATAACTCAAGAACTGGTAGCCCGCGGAGACACCTTACGGTTATCCGCACCTCGTCATTCAGTGACCCCAAGTGTGATTGATGAGCAGAGGCCAATGTGGTCACCTGCGCCTTTTCCGGAGATGTCAGCATTTTCCGATGGAGACTTTTCAAGTCTCACAAGTTATCCAGAACTACGTAGGTCTGAGTTCCTCATTGGAGGATACGTAGGAGCAAGAGCCTTGCTTTTGTCGGCCGCCCCATAATCTTTGTCATACTGACCCTGAGGTCATGTGACATGCACCCTTGTATCATCCAGAGGCGGCGGGCCCGATGATACGCGGAGATACCTTACGGTTATCCGCACCCTTTTTGTCATCCAGAGGCGGCGGGCCCGATGACAAGCAGAGACCAAATTTGGTCATTCTGCACCCTTGTATCATCCAGAGGCGGCGGGCCCGATGATACGCGGAGATACCTTACGGTTATCCGCACCCTTTTGTCATCCAGAGGCGGCGGGCCCGATGATACGCGGAAATACCCGAGTGGTTATCCGTATAAACATTCTTTTGCTATCTGTAAGACAGAACGCTTGATAGCATGCAGAGGCTGACATAGTCTTCTGCACCTTTTGTTCCTCCGGGAATAACAAGTCATTTACATGCGGAAATTTCATGGTCACCCGCGACTCTCGTTAACCGAGAGGAGCGAAATTAGTGTCATACACTAATTTTCGTCCGGGTACCTTTGCTTGATGACATGTGACCTTTCTTTGGTCCTTGTGAGGTGCTTGGCACCCATCGTTAGGCAATTTGTGAAAATCTGGGAACAACAAGTCATTTGCATGTGGAGATTTTATGGTCACCCGCGACTCTCGTCAACCGAGAGGAGCGAAATTAGTGTCATACACTAATTTTCGTCCGGGGACCTTTGCTTGATGACATGCGACCTTTCTTTGGTCCTTGTGAGGTGCTTGGCACCCATCATTAGGCAATTTGTGAAATTCCGGGAGCAACAAGTCATTTGCATGTGGAGATTTTATGGTCACCCGCGACTCTCGTCAAATCGAGAGGAACGAAATTAGTGTCTTATCTTTACTTTCCTTTTATCTCCAATAAAAGACAAGTAAAGAGGGGCAACTGTCATACCCTAATTTCGTCCGGGGACCTTTGCTTGATGACATGCGACCTTTCTTTGGTCCTTGTGAGGTGCTTGGTACCCATCATTAGGCAATTTGTGAAATTCCAGGACATGCCGAAAAACCAAAAAAATATTGATGCACAATTCGTAAGTTTCCGTGACACACCGGAAATCAAATGGAAGCATCGTTGCATAATTAAGTGAGGTTCCGTAACATTCCGTAAGTCAAAAAGGGGATGATTATGTAATCCGCAAGGTTCCGTAACATTACGGAAAGAAAACGAGTATCGTTACAAAATTCGTAAGTTTTCGTAAATTTACGAAAAAAGAATCACCAAAAAAAGCAGAGGGGGGTGTACTTAGTAAAAATGGGGGTGCAAATAGCACCCAGGCCCACTTGGGCCCTCCAGAATATTCCTCCAGAAGGCTGTTGCTTCTGGAGGAAGCAACCTGGCTCGCCTGGGCGAGCTGAGCTCGCCTGGGCGAGCTGGGCGGCAACCACCTCCCCTATTTTGCTATAAATAGGGGAGGAAGTGAAGAAGAAATGGGTTCAGCCCCTTTGGCACTTCTCTCTCTTTCGAATTTGCTTGGAAAAATTGTTTCCGTGAAGAAAATCTAAGCCGAGGCGCTTCCGAAACGTTTCCGTAACGTTTTCCGTGAAGAATTTCGCAAAGGTTTCAACCGTTCTTCGACGTTCTTCATTCGTTCTTCATTGTTCTTCGATCTTCAACGGGTAAGTACCTCGAACCAAGCTTTTCGATTCATTCTATGTACCTGTAGTGGTCCACATTGTGTTTCGTGCATTTTTATTCTCGTTTTGTTTACTTTTTATACCCCCTGTTGACGTGCTTAAGCCATTTTACTTAAGTCATTTCTCGCTTAACTTAAAAATAAAATAAATTTCCACCGAACGTTTGAATTGTATTATCCGTTAACTTCGGTTAAAATGAATTCCGACCGTTCGGTCGTGCCGTAACCACGTTGGAAATCAAAAAGAGGTAAAAAATAATATAATAATAAAAAAAAACATCTTTTAGTAAAATAAAGCGGAAAATCAATCGGACGTTTTCTCTTTGGGATTTCTCATTCTTAATCGAATTGATTAATAACTAAAGTGAAACTAAGGCTAAAATCAACTCGCCTAGTCAAGCTCGTCCACAAAAATAGGCTTTGGAAGTTTGTCATTTCAATTTCTCACTAAGTAAAATGGATCATTTTTAAGGTCCAACGCCTTAGAATGATCACGTCTTAAGTAAAAAGAATCGCTTGATAAAAAAGAACTACGTAGGTCTGAGTTCCTCATTGAGGATACGTAGGAGCAAAAGCCCCGCTTTTGTCGACCACCCCAAGAGATCGTTAATGGTCCAATGCCTTAACGTTTCTCTCCTTTCAAAAACAAGAGATCGTTAATGGTCCAATGCCTTAACGTTTCTCTCCTTTCAAAAAAAACAAAAGATCGTTAATGGTCCAATGCCTTAACGTTTCTCTCCTTTCAAAAACAAGAGATCGTTAATGGTCCAATGCCTTAACGTTTCTCTCCTTTCAAAAACAAGAGATCGTTAATGGTCCAACGCCTTAACGTTTCTCCCCTTTCAAAATCAAAAGACCGTTTAATGGTTCAACACCTTAAATGACCTTTTGTTCAATAAAAACATATTTTGAAAAAAAGACAAAAACAACTTAACCAAACACTTTGTTCCGAAAGAACTACGTAGGTCTGATTTCCTCATCACAAATTGAGGAATACGTAGGAGCAAAGGGAAACACCCTTGTCGACCACAAAAAAGAAAAAATATAAAAAGGATATAAAGGATATAAGAACATAAAAGGGAACATAAAAATCAAAGTCATGTTTGCACATTCGATTAAAGGCTGCCGTCCCTTGGGACGGACGTGTGGGGTGCTAATACCTTCCCCGTGCGTAAATACAACTCCCGAACCTTTCACTAAAAAGTTCGTAGATCGTGTCTTTTCCGGTTTTTCCGACGTTTTCCTCAAATAAACGTTGGTGGCGACTCCGCGCGTATTCCTTTTGTGGAACACGCATCCCGCGAGTCTCGCGTTGCCCTCCCGCCGAAGGGTAGGTTGCGACAGCATGGTTTTGTGAACTTTGGATTGTGGGGCTGTTTTATATGTATAAGGACAGCACGTAGAGGTTTAAATGAGTGCCCGAATGTGATTCTAGGCCTTGGAACCCAAGCTTTTAATTTCAATACAAGGAAGCATGACTTACGCCTAGGAATCTAAGTCTTGGTTTTGAATGTAAAAAGGCATGAATATTAGGACATGTTTGAGAGGTTTTTATTAGAATTTAAATTTGGCTGCCCCATGAGGAATACCTTGCACCTAGGTAGCATGGAAAATACCTTTCAACGGTATGCATATATGTGAATATATGGCATAAAAATACCTTGCAAAGTGTGAATGTATAGCAAATAATGCATTTCAAAAATCTGTATATGTAGGATAGGTAGCATAAAAATGCCTTTCAAAATATGTATATTTGTGGATAGGTAGCATAAGGAGCCTTTCAAAAAAATGTTCCCATGACAAAAATGGCACGAGAATGCTTCCCAAATGAATATATGATGTGGAATTGCCTTTCAGGTGTAGATAGATGACATGAAAGTTCCTTCTCAAATAAATGCAAGTGTGTGCATGACATGAGTTTAGCTCTCCAATGTGCATATATAAACAAATATGAAACAACAAAAATGTATATGTTAATAAAATACTCCAAATGTTCGTAGGTAGTTTGTGGTAGCAAAATACTTAGGATATGAACATGTGTAATTTTGACACAGTACCTTGAGCATGTGTATTTGTATTCTTTTAAAAAAAAAATATATGTGTGTGGTAACTAGAATGTTTTGAATATACTTGTATGTTGATATAAATAGTAGGATATTTTACGCATATGCACGTTCATAAATGTTTTACATTAAGGAAATGTGTGCACAAGTTTGTTCTAAATTGGAAAGATTAGCATGCCGTTTTTGCTTTAAAATAAGCGTTTTCTTGTAAACTAACTTTACAAATGTTTGTCCCCACAGGAAATGGCTCTGAGAAAGCTTTCCGCGAAAAGATCTAGGAGGGACGCCGCGGCTGAAGCGACCAGTGCCGCCCCCGAGTTTGATAGCCACTGTTTCAGGAGCGCCGAGCACTAGCAGCGTTTTGAGGCCATCAAAGGATGGTCGTTCCATTGAGAGAGACGCGTCCAGCTCAGGGACGATGAGTACCGACTTTCAGGAAGAGATAGCTCGCCGGCGTTGGACGTCGCTGGTCACCCCCATGGCTAAGTTTGACCCAAATATAGTCCTAGAGTTTTACGCTAATGCTTGGCCCAAGGAGGAGGGCGTGCGGGACATTCGGTCATGGGTAAGGGGCCAGTGGATTCCTTTTGATGCAGACGCCCTCAGCCAGTTCCTAGGTGACCCGCTAGTGTTAGAGAAGGGCCAGGAGTGCGAGTTTAGTCAGAGAAGGAACCGGGCCGATGGATTTGACGAGGAGGCCATCGCCCAATTGTTATGCATACCGGGTCAGGATTTTTCCCGAACCGCTGCCGGGAGGCGGGTGTAGATCTTGCGCACTAGCATGACCACCTTGACTCAGATGTGGATGTTGTTGCTGCTCAGCAACGTCCTGCCCAGCAATCATAACTCCGACCTCCCTCTGCCGAAGTGTCAGCTGGTGAATGCCATCCTGACACAGATGAGCGTCCATGTGGCTCAGTTGATCGCTGACGCAATTTATTTATTTGCAGGTATGCCACCTACCAGGCACCCTCTAGACCCAGATAAGTCTAACAGGGCCCTAGGTTTTCCAGCATTGATCACGGGTCTCTGCCAGTCATTCGGGGTTCCCGTCACACCTAGTAAGGTGATTCGACCGCCGATCACCCGGGCCTTCATTGAGAAGTATTGCACGCCTAGACAGGCGTAGGGAGATGCACCGCAGGTCGCAGACGCACCGCCACCACCTCATCAGGCTGATCCAGCTGGGTCATTTGGCATGGAGCGGTATTTATAGCACTTGGTTCGCCAGCAGGCGGCCAACCACAGGGGGTAGGTGCAGATGCATGAGTGTCTCTACCAGCTCAGCCTCAATCAGCAGAGCCAGGGTTTCGCTCCTTTTGCGTGCCCTACTTCAGATCAGTTCAGGGCTGAGGTTGCATGGCCCGGAGATTGGCCTGAGGCCCAGGTAGGGGAGGCGCCCGCAGAGGCTTCCGACGATGCAGAGGAGGCCCACATGGATGAGGAGATGTCGAATTTACTCGGTTTCTTGAGAGGGAGTGGAGCCACATGACCAGGGGATCCCTATATTCATATTCTCTTTTATGTTTCCTCTTTTATCTGTTACATATCATTTTATTTTTATAACTTGAGGGACTAACGTTTGTTTTGTTTTTCCGATTGTCTTCTGTTTTGTGCATACATGTTGTTTGGACTGTTGCGTTAATGCTTACTTTGTTATTGTCGATAATGTTTGTTGAAATTTCGGAATCTTGTAGAGTCTTCCTTTAGGAACGTCATCCTAAAAATAAAACGAACAAAAATCATGATAACGCCAAAAGTAGAAAAAAAAAAGAAAGAAGCGTTGTGAACAAATGTCGTGTCTATATATAAAGAAACGAAAAGAGTTTTTAAAAAAGTGTATGGAAAGATTTTGTGTGTGTGTGTAAATAATGCGTGAAAAGAAATTCTTGTGTGTGAGCAACGAGTGTATATAAAGAAATTTTTGTATAAACCACGAGTGTATGTTGAAAAAACGAAAAAGAAATCTTTGAACAGGAATAGAGTTTTTATATATAGACTGTGTTGATATAAAGAGAAAGAGTTTTTAATGCGTGTGTATACAGAAAAAGTTTGTCGTGTATAGGAATGTAGGTGTACAAAGAAAAGCTTTTCTCATAGATGGCGATGGATGTATAGTTTTTGCAAACATAAAAAATGAAACAAAAAAAAAGAAAGAAAGACCTCGAAGGTCGGCATGTTATGCTCATAGGAAGCATAAATCATTCATAGAGAGCAAACATATCTTTTGGAAACAAGAGACTGACGCTAAGAGTTTATTTTCTAGAATAACCGAGATAAGGATGGATGGATTCATTGAACCGACGAAACAACATAATTTGGAAATATTGGGTCTACTCGTGTAAATCCCAAGCCTTAGTATCACAATGCCATAAATTGGATGCTTGAGTATCCACCTAGCTGTAGCCATGACTAATTTTGCACGTTGTTCCCAAATCATCAATGTTACGCGTGCCTCGTGGAAATAATATGGAAATTCAATCCGAGACTGACACCTTGACACCCGAATTTGTTTTGCCCTAGATATCAAAATCGGGCTCGGACGATGAAAAGACCATGTTGAGACACAACCTTAAGCTACTTTGAAACTTGGCCCATGAAAAGAATCGTCATCCTTTCCCCCAAAGAAAAGGACAGCAGAATCTCCTTAAGGGAGAGAGAATAATGAATGCTAAAACCCGAATTCCTAATCAAAGATCGGAAAGGAAGAAATGAAAAGAAAGAAAAGAAAAGGAAAAGAAGGATTCCCGATCGAAGATCGGAAGAAAGTAAAAAAGAAAAAAGATCGAAGGAAAAACAGAATAATTCCAGATCAATACAAGACATCAGGAAAGAGAATAGAAGATCTTCTAACCAGATACATTTTTGGTAGGGTAAATGACTGCTGGCAAAGGCAAACCCATTTTTGGGGTAGTTCTTCCTTTGGGATTGCCATTCAATGTCGCTCTCGACTGGCGATATCCCGCCACACATAAACAAAGAGGAAAAGACCGAAACACCTAGCTTCCTCTCCAAAAACACTACCCTCGAGAAAATCCTATTGATCCGTGATCGTGCGTGTGATCTTTTGGGATTAGGGTAAAACACTTCCCTGTATGAGTCTTTATACACTATAAGTGATTTTATTCCCAGTTTCAGTTTGACCCAACATTTCCCCTGAATGTTCATTTAAAAGCTAAATGTTGACATCCTGCCCTTCGTTTTCGGTTACAAGGAAAATTACTTTTGGCATAAGTATATTGTTTCTCAAAAATATGGTGCTCTCGTGAATGATTTATTTTTCCTTACTAAAGCATGTTCGCCTTTTAAGTGAAAGAACCCGGTGGACCATTCGGTCCTACCCTCAAATCTTATTTGGAGACCCATGAATTGATTGTCTAGCGCTATTCATGCGTCCTCCACCATCGAGTCTGGAGCCCCACGAATTGATTGCCTAGGGCTGTTCGTCTATCCTCCACCCTCAAATCTTATTCGGAGACCCATGAATTGATTGCCTAGCGTTATTTATGCGTCCTCCACCATCGAGTCTGGAGCCCCACGAATTGATTGCCTAGCGCTGTTCGTCTATCCTCCACCCATAAATCTTATTCAGAGACCCATGAATTGATTGCCTAGTGCTGTTCATGCATCCTCCACCATCGAGTCTGGAGCCCCACGAATTGATTCCCTAGCGCTATTCGTCTATCCTCCACCCTCAAATCTTATTCGGAGACCCATGAATTGATTGCCTAGCGTTGTTCATGCGTCCTCCACCATCGAGTCTGGAGCCCCACGACTTGATTGCCTAGCGTTGTTCGTCTATCCTCCACCCTCAAATCTTATCTGGAGCCCCATGAATTGATTGTCATTCATGCGTCCTCCACCATCAAGTCCAGAGCCCCACGATTGCCTAGCGATGTTCGTGTATCCTCCACCGTCCTATTCGGAGCCCCATGAATTGATTGCCTAGCGCCGTTCATGTGTCCTCCGTTATCAAGCGCGGAGCCTCCGGTGACTGAGAAATGTGGTTTTTTGTTATTTTCCCGATCGGTTCCTTCGCCAAACATGTGTATATGTATATATTATGTTATTGGTGTCTTTTGTTTGTGTTTGTTTTGTGTTGTGCAGGGAAAGAAGAAAGAGAGATGAGAGTCGTCATAGACTAATCACGGAGAGGGCGAAGACGAACGAAATCAGTGTTTTATCTTTGCTTTCCTCTTATCTCCGATAAAAGGTAATACCCTAATTTTGTCTGGGTACCATTGTTTGATGGCATGCAACCTTTGTTTGACCGCTTCGAGGTACTTGGCCCCCTTTGATGCACAATACGTGAAGTTCCATGACATGCCAGAGATCAAAAGGAAGCATTGTTACACAATCCGTGAGATTCTGTAACATGCTGGAAATCAAAAGGAAGCATTGTTACGCAATCCGTGAGGTTCCGTAACTTTCCGAAAGCCAAAAAAGGAGTAATTACGTGACCCGTAAGGTTCCCTAACCTTACGGAAGGAAAACAAGTATCGTTACGAAATTCATAAAGTTTCGTAACGTTACGAAAAAGGAATCACCAAAAAAGAAAAGGGGGTGTATTTAGTAAAAAGGGGGGTGCAAATAGCAACCAGGCCCACTTGGGCCTTCCAGAATATTCCTCCAGAAGGCGGTGGCTTCTGGAGGAGGCAACCTGGCTCGCCTGGGCGAGCTGGGTGGCAAGATCCTCCCCTATTTTCCTATAAATAGAGAGAGGAGTGAAGAATAAAGGGGTTCAGCCCTCTTGGCATTTCGTAATCTCTTAAAATTAGTGAAGAAAATTGTTTCCGTGAAGAAAATCCAAGCCGAGGCGCTTCCGTAACGTTTCCGTGGGTGATTCCGCGAAGATTTTTAATCGTTCTTCGCCGTTCGTCGTTCGTTCTTCGTCGTTCTTCGGTCTTCAACCGGTAAGTTCCCGAAATCGAACTTTTCAATTCATTTTATGTACCCTTGGTGGTCCCCATTTGTTTCGCGTACTTTTATTTTCGTTTCATTTACTTTCCGTACCCCCTTTTGACGTGCTTTAGTCATTTACTTAAGTCATTTTCTCTCCTAATCAAAAAATAAAAGAAATTTCCACCGATCATTCGAATTGTAATATCCGTTAATTTCTGTTAAAATGAAATCCGACCGTTTGGTCATGCCGTAACCACGTTGGAAACGAAAAAGAGGTAAAAATAATAATATAATAATCAAAAAATATCTTTTAGTAAAATAAACCAAAAAAAAAAAGCAATTGGACGTTTCCCTTTGGGATTTCTCTTTCTTAATTGAATTGACTAATAACTAAAGTGAAACTAAGGCTAAAATCAACTCGCAAAGTCAAGCTCGTCCACAAAAATCACTAAAAAGGATTTTAAGGTTCGATACCTCAGTTTTTTTCTCACCAAGTAAAAATGGATCATTTTAAGGTCCAACGCCTTAAAAGGACCACCTGCCAAGTAAAAAGAATCACTTGATTCCCCCTTTTGAAAGAACTACGTAGGTCTGATTTCCTCTTCGATGGAGGGTACGTAGGAGCAAGAGCCCCACTTTTGTCGACCTCAAAAAATAATAAAAAGAAATAAAGTTTAAGTACACAATTTCACACAATTCTAAAATTAAGGTTGTTGTCCTTTGGGACAAACGTGAGAGGTGCTAATACCTTCCTCAAACATAAATACAACTCCCGAATCTGGAATATTCTTCATGACCGGTTTCCTTCGGTTTTTCCGACGTTTTCCACAAATAAACGTTGGTGGCGACTCCGCGCATTCTCCTCCTTTGGAAGACGCACCCGTGAGCCTCGCCTCGCTCGCCCGCAAAAAGGTAGGCTGCGACACCCCTCTTTACTTATCTTTTACTGGAGATAAAAGGGAAGTAAAGATAAAGATAATAATTTTGTTCAAGCGACCTCTCCACTCGACTAACCACTTAGCCCAATCAGTGAAACCTATCAAAAGAAAGAACATAAAAAGCATCGGGTATGTCAACAAAAGCCTGGAAGTCTTGCAAAAACAAAGGGAGACAATGAAGTCTCGACAAAGACTCCGATAGTCTTTTAGGATAGATAAAGAAATGAGAGACCATGATCGTCTCTGCATGCCAACAGACTCGCTTGTCTCTAGATGGCAAGGGAGACTTCAATAGTCTTGAAAATAATGAAAATGAGTGACCATGATAGTCTTCGTGTGCCAACAGACTCGCTTGTCTCTGGATGGCAAGAGAGACTTCAATAGTCCTGAAAACAATGAAAACGGATGACCATGATGGTCTCCGCATGGCAACAGACTCGCTTGTCTTTGGATGGCAAGGGAGACTGTAATAGTCTCGATCGAAAGACATGGAAGTCTTCGACAAAAGGGGCAGATGACCATAATTTGTCTCTGCGTGCCAACGAACTCACTTGTCTCTGGATGGCAAAGGAGACTGTAATAGTCTCGATCGAAAGACATGGAAGTCTTTCACAAAAGGGGCAAATGACCATAATTTGTCTCTACGTGCCATCGTACTTGATTGTCTCTGGATGGTGAAGGAGACTGTAATAGTGTCGATCGAAAGACATGGAGGTCTTCGACAAAAGGGGCAGATGACCATAATTTGTCTCTACGTGCCATTGTTTTGCTCTCCAGGATACTACTTATTTGTGTGGATGCGAAATCTACCGGCAAGTGCACCGGGTCGTCAGGTAAATAATCAAAACGGTGTGAACCGAGTATCAAACTTAGGGAACTTGTTCATTTGGTAAAGGTTTGTTCAATAAGTAGGCATTTGCAAACAGTAATCATGATTGTGAATGAAGGTAAAAGTATGTTCTATTCTAATTACAAAGCAATAAACGTGAGCAAGTAAGTGTGAAAACAAATATCTAAAGGCGTTGGGTTCTCTTACTAAGCAAATTGATGCAATTAAGGATGTTTCTCTAATCAAAGATGTTTCTGTGTTCTATGCTGAAGACTCAAGTACTAAACACCGATGTCTCATGAGTTTAGCCTAATTCTAATTAAACTTCATTCGTAGATGTCTCTTGTTGAACTTAGCTTAATTGAACAACTTTATGATCATAGCACAATAAAAACTAAATTACCGCACTCCGTGTCCAAACATACGGTAACCTAATCCTGCTCTATCAAGTTCTAAGGAGACAATACATCTTTCAATGCTAAACCCCTAACAGGACACACATATGGGTGATCAAGCCACAAGCATGCTATAATAATAAAGTACTGATAGAAACAATGAACACATAAAGCAACCTTAATTAGATAGGGAAAGAGTTTACATCAATTACTCAACAAGAATCCTTAACTGAGGGTTTAGCCTTCCATAGCAAGGAAGCTCCTTTTACAATGAAGAAGAGGAGTTAAGAGAAATTGCTTGCTTACAAAGGAGTGGGGATGTCTCCTCCACCTCTAGGAACCTCACAATCACTCAAAGACTCACAAATCTTCCTAAAAGATCAAAACATGGCTTCTTTGCTCTATTCTTTGCCTCTGTGTATTTCACTCTTCAAGCTCTTACAGCTAGTCACCACTCTCTTCACCCCCCTTACATTCTCCACAAGTCAGGCATAAAAAAGGGCTCACTGACCTCGACGTCACACTTAATGCCATTCTCGCGCTTGGTGCGAGTAAGTGAATAATCGCTCAGCGCGAAACTCGCGCTAAGCCTGGAAGGTGACAAACGACTCACGGAGCGAGCTAATGACTATTGGGGAAGGAAAACAGGTTGATAGAATTTCCCATAACCACAAACGAGATTTGGGACATTTGCATTTCATCTCTAAAAGAACATTAGAAGAAAACACTGGGTTGAATTGAAAATAGAGGAAAACCGCTCACAATGTATAAAATCTTACACATGCGAGTGTTTCATCCTAATTCCGAAGCATAGACATGTAATGATTTGACTTTGTAAGTCATTTCCTATCAAATCAAATATAATATGCATAATCATAGATCAATAGGACTTTTGAGAAAGATGGATTTTGGTGGGAACTTTGGCTTTTGGGTGTTTTGGCCTTTGCCTTTTCTGTTTTTTTTTCTTTTTTCTTTTTTATTTTTCTCTTTGGTTCGCCGCGGAGCAAGAGCGGACACAAAGATTTGGTTGGTAACTAAGAACGTGATTACTTCATGCATCCCTCAGGTCCAAGGAACCTTTTGGTTACTGGTTTTAAGAAGGTGATTGCTTCGGACACAAAGATTTAGTTGGTTACTGTTGCTTATCCTTTCTTTTTGCTTTCGACAATTCTGCACATTTGTTCAGACATTGTCTGGTCCAAGGAACCTTTTTCGTATTTTTTTCCTTTCTTTCTTTTTTATTTTTTTCTTTTGCTTTTCTACAATCTTTGATTGGTTGGCTTTCTTCCTTTCCTTTTTCTTTTCTCTTCTTTTGGACTACATTTATAATCCAAGGTAAAAGGAACCTTTCTTTTTTGGGATGATCCTTCCGTTCTTTCTCCCAATGGTAAGGTTGGAAATTTCCATCCTAGGTCAAGGTTATGGCCGAAACGTCGAGGTTTGGCTCAAAAGGCCTACGGATGGTGGGATATGACACATGTCGGTATATTTATTCAGCAAGCAGTTCAAGAATAAGGGAATGCCCCAAATCATTTCCATGACATGCATATGACAATGATGATTAGAAATTTATGCAAAACTGATCATGCATACATCCATGTGGACACTCATACATAAAGCTTTGTGGCCATATAAACACTAAGGCTTAGGGTTTGTTTTTCCCCGTTCAAATCAACCCAGTGTTTCCAAATAATTCTCTTTTATCAAGTTACGCACACATCCGAGTCCATTCAGGGCTTCGGGAAAAATCTTCATTGCATTCACCCTTCAGGCGCACACACATTTTTCTCAAAAATCTTTTTATGTTCCGACTCGTTAATTGGCGGTCATTTTCTTTCAAAAGCGTGTTGGCGTTTAGTTTTTTTTCTTTTAGCTTTTTCTTTCAATCAATTCTTTCAAAAAAATTTAGAAAAGGTTTGTAACCCCTAATTTTTTTGGCATTTCAGACAAACCATCACAAAGTACATACGACAATATGCTAGAAGCGGTAAATTTAGTCAAAATGAGATAACAAATGACTAAAAGCAATAACACCAAGTTCAGTTTTACGACACTGAAATAACAACTGAAAGCAATAACACCAAGTTCAGTTTTACCACAATGAAACAAACAAAATAACAACTAAAAACAATAACATCAAATAAAAACAAAATCACAATTTCCGACGGTCCTAGCCGTGCAACTCTGCCTCATCTAGTGAAGAAGTCCAACACATCAGCCATGTCGTCATCCTCCTGAGCTCCTTCGTCACCCCCAAGGGTCCCCGCGGGTCCTGCCGACATCTCAAAATTGGTCCCGTCCCCCAGGCCACTATGGCCTCAACCTGCTCGGGGGTAGGCCAAGGAAAAGGACTGGGATCGTGATTCTGCTGGTGCATGTTGTAACGGTAGAACGTCTCGTTCAGCTGCACCTACCTTCTGTGATTAGCCACCTGCTGGCTAGTCACGTGATGCATGTACCTGTGCATCTGGAGTTCTATCCTTCGTAGGTGATCGGAGAGGGACCTCCTCTAGAGGCGGCGGTGGCGCATCTATAGCGAGCTGCTGCTGGTTCTCCTCTAGCTACTAGGGTGCCTAACCCTACACTTGCCTGGGCATGCTGTACTTCTCGATGAAAGCCCTACTGATGGGAGGCCCTTGGTGGGGTTGACCGCCACTCCATAAAACTGACAGAGGCCTGTAATCAGAGCAAGAAACCTCAGGGCTCTATTGGACTTCTCTGGGTCCACTGGGTGTCTCGGAGGTGTTACGCTACAAACTGGTAAATAGCATCAAAGATCAGCTGGGTGACGTGGACACTCACTTGAGTCAGGATGCCGTAAACCAACTGACAATTCGGCAGGGGGAGGTCCGAGTTGTAGTCGTTGGGGAGAATGTTGCTAAGCAGAAACATCATCCAGATCTATGTAATGGTGGCCATGCTGGTAGGCATGATCCTCACCCATCTCCCCACTACGCTCTAGGCAAAGTCCTGCCCCATAATGCATAGCAATTGACTGATAGCCTCCTCATTGAAGTCGGAGGCCTGACTCCTCCTCTGGGAGATCTCACAGTATTGGCCTTCCTCCAAAACCAGTGGATGCCCCAAAAACTGATTGATGGCATCTCCATCAAAGGGAATCCACTGGCCCCTCACCCAGAAGTGCATGTCTCTGACTCCTTCTTCCGTAGGCTAAGCATTAGCACAAAACTCCATGACTATCTCAGGATCAAACTTAGCCATGGGCGATACAAGCTGAGCCCATCACCTCCAGGCTATCTCCTCTTAGAACTCAACATACTCCTCGTCCCTCAGCTGGACTCGCCTCCCTTTGAGGAACGACCAGCCTTTGATGGCCTCAAACCGTTGTTGGTGTTTCGCACTCCGGAACTTGTGTCTATCGAAGTCCATATCTGATGCAATCCTACCCCGCAAGGGCATTGGCTAGAAGACTCCAAGTAGATTGGGCTAGAGATCCAAGGAAAGGCCCTAGGGTTCTCATGAGCCTTAGGGTAGATTTCGAGCCCATGGGCTAAGTATGAGCCCACTTATCTTTGTAAATATTAGAATAGGTTTTTCCTTCGTCTAGGCCTTGTATTTTGGCCATTCTAGTAGTATAGGGTTTTAGCCTTGTATTTCGGGGCATTTTGAGTTGTCTTTGTAATAAGGACTTTTTTTTATTTTCATGTTTTTTGTCATGGGGGTGAGCTTAGCTATTATAGGGGGTGTGTAGCTAAGCTCTAGCTTCTCATCTCAAGGAGGTGAGCTTAGCTATTAGAGAGGTATGTGTAGCTAAGCTCTAGCTTCTTTAGAAATCTTCTTAAGGAAGCTTCTCAAGGAGGTGAGCTTAGTTATGAGAGGGGTGTGTGTAGCTAAGCTCTAGCTTCTCAAGGAAGTTTTCTCAAAGAAGCTTCTCAAGGAAGTTTTCTCAAGAAAGCTTCTCAAGGAAGCTACCTAGTCTATAAATAGAAGCATGTGTAACACTTGTTGTAACTTTGATGAATGAAAGTCTTATGAGACACACTTCAAAGTTCTACTTCTCCCCCTCTTTTATTCCTTCAATTTCGTGCTCCCTCCTCTCTCCTTCTCTCCCTCTTTCTTTTCCTCCATTGAAGCATCCTTCCAAGCTTCTTATCCAAGGCTCATCTTGGTGGTGAAGCTCCTTCTTCCATGGCTTATTCCCTAGTGGATGGCGCCTCCCTTCTCCTCTTCTCCTTTGCCTTCCGCTGCATCTCCATGGTGAAAAATCACCATTGAAGGACCTCATTGAAGCTCAAAGATCCAGCCTCCATAGAAGCTCCACAAGCAAGCTTCCATCAATATCTGCCTACGGGGCCGCACGGGAACCCTTTCCAGTGGCATCCTTCCTAGACCTCTTGGCCAGGAGCTTCTTTGGAGCCATTTCCTACAAGGACACATTTGTAAAGTTAGTTTACAAGAAATATCAATTTACCACAATAAAGGCCAATCAAACTAAAATGGTGCATCCTTGCTCAGTTCTTTCTATCAACGCAAACATCAACATGTAATAAAAAAAACTTACGCGTTGATGCGTGCCATTTTATGATTCACATCTATATACATGAACATACATACATTTTGGTGAAAGGAATTTTATAACATATACCTACATTTTTTAAAATAATTTTTGGTGCTACATAACCACATACATACGTACACACATTTTTTTGCATTTTCATGATACATATTTATATACATATATACATTTTGCAAGGCTTTTCCATGATATGCACCCACATGTATACATATTTGTTTGAAAGGTATTCTTTCTATTCTACCTACTCACATCTTGAACGGCATTTTTACGACTCACATATATATGCATTTTGCAAGGCATTTTCATGATTCTATATATATACATTTTGCAAGGCATTTTTTTGCTACCTACCTATCATACATATATATATTTTTGCTACCTATCTAACATATATACATATTTGCAAGGCATTTTGGCTACCTATCCACTCCATTTTGAATGGCATTTTTTGCTACATGTCCATATTTTATTCACATATATGTACATACACTTGAGAGGCAACTTCATGCTATATGTTCACACATACTCACATTCGTTTAAGGAGCACTTTCGTGTTATATATTCACACATATATACATTCATTTGAAAGGCAATTTTTATGCTACCAATTCACATTTTTAAAAGGCAATTTCATGTCATATATTCACATTTGGAGAAGCATTTTCGTGCTATATTCAACATATGTACGCTTTATTTGAAAGGTATTTTCCTCTTGCTACCTATTCTATGTATACATGTACACGGTGAAAAACATTTTCACACCATCTAAGTGCAAGGAAATCATCATGATGCAGCCCAAACCAAGTGCTGGTCTAAAGGGGAAACCTCACCAACATGCTCTCATTTCCATGCCTTCTTACATCCAAAACCAAAAGGCTTAGGTTCCTAGGCCTAAGTCACATTTTGGAACTTGTTCTAGCTCCTATGAAACTGTCCACACACTCAAAATGGAAATCATGTGTGTACCAATTCATTCCATAGGCTAAGTTTCACAAAATTGCATGCAAATGCCATTGAGGCATTTCACCGAACACTTGGTGGGCGCATGTTTAGACATGAAAAAATGGGGAACGAGGACAATGTGCCATGACCATTCATTTTAGAATCAAAGATAGGCCTATGGCCATCCCCTACAACCCACTGATTCAACAAATCAAACATGAATTCACATATGAATTGCTTCATGAATTTCGCAAAAACAAGCAACTACAACAATAAAGCATCATAATGGGAAACGAAAATCTGAAGAATAGCAATACTTACTTGTAAGGAAGCACTAAGACGCATCAAAATGGAAGCTAGAATGCAAAAAATATTGACCTAGGCTGCTGTTTTCGTGCACTGCTTGTAGCCCTTGGGTTTTTTGAATGTGGGGGAAGAAATGGGGTTAAGTAAGCTTCACCCCTACCCCCTTTTTAAAATCTTTTCTCAAAAGTCCTAAGGTCGCAAATAAAAATAGGTGTATTCAAATATAATAGACAAATAAGTATAAGTGGGAATTTTAAAGGTGCTAGGCTGCCTTCTAGTAGCGCTTCTTTAACGTCTTAAGCCAGACGCGGGACGATGGTTGATGGACCATGGGCCTAACACTTGGTCGTACCTGCCCCTAAGCTTTTGATTAAGGAAATGGCATCATGCAGTAAAATGTGAAACAAACCACAAAATACCGATATCTCCTTTCACTTACTTTGTTTCAATTTGGTGTGATATTGGTCACTACTCAACTGAATCTTTATTTACCCACCGATCCACAGGATGACAAAATGCAAATGCATGCATGCTTATGCTTAGGAAGTTTAAGTGCAACAATTAAACAAATGTTATTATGTTCAATTTTACTTAAATGCTTATGGCACCCCATTTGATGGAGCCAAATGGCTCCGGATTCAAGATCGAGAATGTGTACTCTAAAGAAAAAACACAACACAAGAAGTTGAAATGCAAATCATCCATCCAATGTTTATTAATGTTACGGTCGTGGTTTACAAAGGATTGGAAAACTTTGGAGATTCCAACGAGTTTTTTTTGGAGAACAATCATGCATTGAACCCTCATGCTGCCCCAAGTATTTAAGCATAATATCGTTTGACGATATCAGAATTCACGGGCAAAGGCAACTCTTCATCGTCCATGCTGGCAAGCACCAATGCTCCTCCCGATAATGCTTTCTTCACGACGAAAGGTCCTTCGTAGTTCGGAGCCCATTTTCCCCTATGATATTTCTGGGCTTGGGATACTTTCTTCAAGACAAGATCCCCTTTGTTGAACTTGCATGGGCATACCTTTTTGTCGAAAGCGTTCTTCACCCGGCTTTGATACAACCGTCCATGGCTTATGGCGGCCAATCTCTTACCTTCTATGAGGTTCAGTTGATCAAAGCGTTCTTGGGCCCACTCCAACTCTTTTAACCCCAACTTGGCCAGAATTCTCAAAGAGGGGGACCTCTACATCAAATGGAAACACAACCTCCATCCCATATACCAAGGAGAACAGAGTTGCCCCAGTTGATGTGTGCAGCAAGGTTCAATAACCATGCAGCACAAAATAGAGCATCTTGTGCCAGTCCTTGTATGACACGGTCATTTTCTGAACTATCTTCTTGATGTTCTTATTTGCAGCCTCAACTGCCCCATTCATCTTGGGCCTCTAAGGCGTAGAATTCAGGTGTTGGATCTTGAAATCCTCACACATTTCTTTCATCATTTTGTTGTTCAGATTGGTGGCATTATCAGTGATAATCTTTCTAGGCAATCCATACCGATAGATTATCTCTTTCTTGATGAACTTGACCACCACATTCCTTGTCACACTAGCGTACGAAGCAGCTTCAACCCATTTGGTGAAGTAGTCAATCGCAACCAAAATGAAGCGATGTCCGTTCTAAGCCTTAGGCTCAATAGCTCCAATCACGTCTATCCCCCACATAGAGAATTGCCAAGGTGCCGCCAAGACGTTCAACGACACGGCTGGAGCATTGACATTATCAGAGAATGCCTGGCACTTGTGGCACTTTCTCACATGGATACAACAATCATTTTCCATGGTGAGCCAGTAATACCCCACCCTCAGAATCTTCCAAGCCATGGCATGTCCATTGGCATGCGTCCTAAAGGATCCCTCATGCACCTCTTTGGTGTCCACACATCGAAGCAAAACCATATCATGGTTCCTCTTGTACAAGATACCTCCACTAAGGAAGAAATTGGATGCTAACCTCTGTAACATTCTCTTGTCATTGTGGGAAGCCTCCTTTGGGTACTCCTTGTCTTCAATGTAACGCTTGATATTGAAGTACCAGGGTTTACCATCTTGCTCCTCTTCCATCAAGCAACAATGCACGGGCTTGCCGCGACATCTGAACTCGATGTACGACAAGTCTTCGTGCGGAGTCAACTGAAACATAGAGGCCAGAGTGGCAAGCGCATTGACCATTTGATTCTCCTCCGTAGGAATGTGGTGGAAGGATATGTCATCGAAGAACTCTGTCAGCTTCTTGATGTAGGCCTAGTAGGGTATCAACTTATAATTCCTAGTCTCCCATTCTCCTCTCAGCTGGTGAATTACCAAGGCCGAGTCTCCATACACTTTGAGCAGCTTAACCTTGAAGTCGATTGCTGCTTGGATTCCCAGGGTGCACGCCTCATACTTGGCCATATTGTTCATGCAGTCAAAGCCTAATCTAGCTGTGAAGGGGATGCATTGATCATCGAGGGTGAACAACACTGCCCTTACTCCATGGCCTAGTGCATTGGACGCGCCATTGAACCACACTATCCATTTGTCTTTATCTTTATTGTCCACCTCATCTTTAAACAAGGTCATAATGTACTCATCTGGGAATTCTGGATGCATAGGTTGGTAGTCATTGATGGGCTATTGAGCTAGGTAATCTGCCAAGGCGCTTCCCTTTATTGGCTTTTGAGTGACATAAACAATGTCGAACTCTGACAGTAGAACCAACCAAGTGGTGTAGCTCAGCATGTACTGACTTAGATGATGGGCTGCCCACACCAAGCCACAACATGTCCTTTCAAGCAAAGAGTAGTTCATCTCACAGGTCGAGAACTTCTTGCTTAAGTAGTAGACGACCCTTTCTTTCTTCCCAGACTCGTCATGTTGCCTTAGCATACATCCCATCGACTCATCCAACACAATCATGTATAGAATGAAGGGTCTTCTGGGCACGGGTGGCACAAGCACCAGAGGATTCATAAGGCATCGCTTGATCCTTCCGAATGCCACTTGGCAGTCGTCTTTCTATTGGACGGACTGATTCTTGTGCAAAAGCTTGAAGAGAGGCTCACAGGTAGTAGTTAGTTGCGATATGAACCTCACTATATAATTCAGGCATCCCAAGAAACCTCAGACTTTTTTCTCAGTGTGTGGTTCGGGCATCTCAAGGATGGCCTACACCTTGTCGGGTTCCACCTCTATTCCTTTCTGGCTTACGATAAAGCCGAGCAGTTTTCCAGACTTGACCCCAAAAGTACACTTGGCGGGATTCAATCTTAGTCGATACTAACGTAGTCTTTTGAATAGTTTCTGCAAGTTAACGAGATGCTCCTCCTCAGTTTTAGAATTGGCGATCATATCAACGACGTAGACTTCAATTTCTTTGTTCATCATATCATGGAATAAAGCTACCATAGCCCGTTGATAGGTTGCCCCGACGTTCTTGAGCCCAAAAGACATCACCTTGTAACAGAATGTTCCCCACAGGGTGACAAACGTCTTTTTTTCCATGTCCTCCAGTGCCATCTTTATCTGATTATAGCCCGAGAACCCATCCATGAAAGAAAACAAAGCAAAAATTGGTTGTGTTGTCTACAAGGACATCGATGTGCGGTAAAGGAAAATTATCCTTTGGACTGGCTCGGTTTAGATCCCGATAGTCCACTCACATTCGTACCTTCCCATCTTTCTTAGGGATTGGCACAATGTTAGCGACCCATTCTGGATATCGGGCGACTGCCAAGAAGCCAGCGCCAAATTGCTTTCTGACCTCTTCCTTTATCTTTAAAGACATCTCAGGCTTCATTCTTCTTAGTTTTTGTTTCACCGGGGAGCAGCCAGGATTTAGAGGAAACCTATTGTCGCAACCTACCCTTCGGCGGGAGGGCGACATGAGACTCGCGGGTGCATCTTCCTAGAAAGGAATATGCGCGGAGTTGCCACCAACGTTTATTTGAGGAAAACGTCGGAAAAACCGGAAAAGATGTGGTCTACGAATTTTAAGTGAAAGGTTCGGGAGTTGTATTTACGCACGGGGAAGGTATTAGCACCCCACACGTCCGTCACAAGAGACGGCAACCTTTTTTACGTTCTTATGTCTTTTTATTTTTTATCTTTTTGTGGTCGACAAGGGTGTTTCCCTTTGCTCCTACGTATTCCTCAATTGTGATAAGGAAATTAAACCTACGTAGTTCTTTGTGAACAAAGCGTTTGGTTAAGTTATTTTTTATCCTTTTTTTGCAAGATATGTTTTTATTGAATGAAAGGTCATTTAAGGCGTTGGACCATTTAAACAATCTTTCGATTCTTTTTTAGAAGAGAGAAAACATTAAGGTATTGGACCATTAATGATCTCTTTATTTTTGGAGAGGTAATAAAGTTACATGTTGATTTTAGGCCTTTAGAAATCTATATTTAACCAATGAAAGCGGAAAAGACCATTTCAAGGCGTTGGACCTTAAAAATGGCTTTTTTAGGCGATGACAAAAAAAGTTTGGTTTATGAATTGATTTTATCCTTAGTTTCACTTTGGTTATTAGTCAATTTGATTAAGAAAGGAAACTCCCAAAGAAAACGTCCGATTGATTTTACTAAAAGATATTTTTTATTATTATATTATTATTTTGCTTTTTTTTTGTTATAAACGTGGTTACGGCATGACCGAACGGTCGGAATTTATTTTAATAGAAATTAAAGGATATTACAATACGAATGATCGGTGGAAATTTTTTTTTTTTTTTATTAGGCGGGAAAATGACATAAATAAATGACTAAAGCACGTCAAAAGGGGGTAGGGAAAGTAAATGAAATGAAAATAAAAGCACGCAAAATAAATGAGGACCACTAAGGGTACATAGAATGAATTGAAAAGTTCGATTTCAGGAACTTACCGGTTGAAGACCGAAGAACGATGAAGAACGAACGAAGAACGTCGAAGAACGGTTGAAAATCTTCGCGAAATCACCCACGGAAACGTTACGGAAGCACCTCGGCTTGGATTTTCTTCACGGAAACGATTTTTCTCACTAATTTTAAGTGAATCTCAAATATAGGAGGGTTGAACATTTTTGTTCTTCCCTCCTTCCCCTATTTATAGGAAAAGGAAAGAGATGCTTGCCACCCAGCTCGCCCAGGCGAGCTAGGTTGCTTCCTCCAGAAGTAACCACGTTCTGGAGGAACATACTGGAAGGCGAAAGTGGACCTGGTTGCTATTTGAACCCCCATTTTTACTAAATACACCCCCTGCCTTTTTTGGTGATTCTTTTTCCGTAAAGTTATGGAAACTTACGAATTTCGTAACGATACTTGTTTTCTTTCCGTAATGTTGCGAAACCTTACGGATTACGTAATCATCCCTTTTTTGCCTTCCGAAACGTTACTGAACTTTACGGATTGCGCACTAACACTTCCTTTTAATTTCCAGCATGTCATGGAACTTCACGGATTGTGCTACAAAGATTTTCTTTTGGCTTCCGGCATGTCTCGGAACTTCACAAATTGCCTAACGATGGGTGCCAAATACCTCGAAGTGGTCAAACGAGGGTCACATCCCAACAACGGATGGTCCCTGGACGAAATTAGGGAATGACAGTTGCCCCTCTTTACTTCTCTTTTGTTGGAGATAAAAGGGAAGTAAAGATAAGACACTAATTTTGTTTGAGCGAAACACCATTCGGCCTGTGAACCTCCTTGCCAGCGGAACCTGCAAAAATTTGAAAATGATCAGTACCGACACATCATCCTGATACTGTCGAATTTCTTCCTCTTGGTTGATACAAGACGCAGAATGACCATAATTTGTCTCTGCGTGTTGTTGGACACGATCGAGCCTGGGTGGCAAGACACAAAATGACCATAATTTGTCTCTGCGTGCCTCTCGACTTACTATCCACGAATGACAAAGGGTGCAGAATTTGTCTCTGCGTGTTTATCACTCGACTTGCGAAATCTGAATGACAAAGGGCGCAGAATTTGTCTCTGCGCGTTTACCACCCAACCTGCTGTTCCTGAATGATAAAGGGCGCATAATTCGTCTATGCACGTTTATCCACTCAGCTTGCTGCTCTTGAATGATAAAGGGCGCAGAATTCGTCTATGCGCGTTTATCACCCAATTTGTGAAATCTGAATGGAAAAGGGCGCATAATTCGTCTATGTGCATTTACCACTCGACTCGCTGCTCCTGAATGATAAAGGGCGCAGAATTCGTCTATGCACGTTTATCCACTCAGCTTGCTGCTCTTGAATGATAAAGGGTGTAGAATTCGTCTATGCGCGTTTACCACTCAACTCGCTGCTCCTGAATGATAAAGGGCGCAAAATTTGTCTATGCGCGTTTATCACCCAATTTGCGAAATCTGAATGGCAAAGGGCGTATAATTCGTCTATGCGTGTTTACCACTCGACTCGCTGCTCCTGAATGATAAAGGGCACAAAATTTGTCTCTACGCGTTTATCACTCATCGAGCATGCGGATAACCGCATATCATCGGGCCCGCCGCCTCTGGATGACAAAAGGCGCAAAAGACGATGTTAGTCTCTGCGTGCTATCATGCTTTGAGTCTTAGAGATAGAAAAAGAAAGTGCAGGACCAAATGGTTCCCGCATGTCATCGGGCCCGTCGCCTCTGGATGACAAAAGGCACAGAAGAAGACGTTAGTCTCTGCGTGCTATCATGCTTTGAGTCTTATAGATAGCAAAAGAAAGTGCGGGACCAAATGGTTCCCGCATGTCATCGGGCCCGCCGCCTCTGGATGACCAAAGGCACATAAGACAACGTTAGTCTCCGTGTGCTATCATGCTTTGAGTCTTATAGATAGCAAAAGAAAGTGCGGGACCAAATTTTTCCCGCATGTCATCGGGCCTACCGCCTCTGGATGACAAACAGCGCAGAAAATGACGTTAGTCTCTGCGTGCTATCATGCTTTGAGTCTTATAGATAGCAAAAGGTTTATAAGGATAACCGCTTGGGTATTTCCGCCTGTCACATGACTCCAAGGTCAGTATGACAGAGATTGTGGGGCGGCTGACAAAAGCGAGGCTCTTGCTCCTACGTATCCTCAATGAGGAACTCAGACCTATGTAGTTCTGGATAACTTGTGAGACTAAAAATAGTCTCGGTGTTTTCTTCACTATAATGCGAACATGCTTTAGTAAAGAGAGAAAACTTCCAACTAATCAGAGCAACACATGCTTTTCGGATGAAAAACAATGTGTCTATCGGGGAAGGGGAGTATGCTGATGAAATCTTCTCATAACCACAAATGAGATTTTGGATGTTAGCATTTTTTTTAAATGACCATTTAGAGGAAACACTGGGTTCAACAAAAATAGATGAAAATCACTCAAAGTGTATCAATCTCACACAGGTAAGTGTTTCATCCTAATTCTGAACCATAAGTATGTCATGACTTGATTTTGCAAATCATTTCCTATCAAATCAAAGATTACATGCGTGATCATGGATCAATAGGACTTTGTCTTGGGAATGGTTTGTTTCTTTGTGGGAATTTTTGGCTTTGAGTGTTCTTGGCCTTTTCATTTTCAGTTTTTGTTTAGTGTGAGGTGAACAAGCCGCCGACGCACAGGATTTTGGTTGGCAATCAAAGGGAGAGGACCACTTTAGGTCGTGGTTTCCTTTCTTTTCATGTTTACTTTGGTGACAATTCTGTATTGTTCAGATATTGTCTGGTCCAAAGACCTTTCTGTATATTTCTTCTGTTTTCTTTCGATCTTTGATCGGGAATTTTCTTTCCTTTTTTTGCTTTCTCCCACTCTTTGATTGGGAATTTTATCTTTTTGTTTTCTCCCGCTCTTCGATTGGGAATTTCCTTTCTTTTTTGTTTTCATCTGAGGGCAAGGTTTATGGTAAATTGGGATTTTGGCTCAAGGCTTGTAGCACGGCTGGACATGATATATGTCAGGGTTTGGTTCGGTTCAAGGATAAAAGGGGATGTCCCACATTATTTCCATGACACAAATGCAACAATGATGATTTGGAAATTTTATGCAAAACTAGTCGTGCATGCACCTATGTGGACACTCAAGTGTCGAAAATTTTTTGGTCATGTGATGCGAGGGCTCCTAATTCATTGTCTCTATTTTAGTCAAACCAGTGTTTCCAAAATATGTTCTTTTATCAATTCATGCATTCATCCGAGTTTATCTTGGGTGTTTGAAAAAACTTTCACAGCATTTACCCTTCAAATGTGTACACATTTTTTTTCAAAAACTAGCTATGATCAGTGAATTTTTTCAAAGAAAAGTTGGAAGTTATCTCTTTTCACAAGCATGTTGTTTTTTAGCTAGACAACTTTTTATTTTTTATTCTCTTTTTTTCTTTTTCCATGAGGTATTTTCCTACCTAAACATATGTATATTTTTGTGAGGTATTTCTGCTATATACATGCATATCAAAGGTATCTTGCTACCTAAACATACATATATATGTTTTGTGAGATATTTTTGCTATATACATGCATATCCAAGGTATCTTGCTACCTAAACATACATATATATATATATATATATATATATATATATATATATATATATATTTTTTTTTTGTGAGGTATGTTTGCTATATACATGCATATTGAAGGTACCTTGCTACCTAAACATACATATATATATTTTGTGATATTTTTGCTATATACATGCATATCTATGGTATCTTGCTACCTAAACATACATATATATATTTTGTGAGGTAGGACTACCTTCCGAGCTTGTGCTTGTTTTATTTATTCCTAGGATCATGAGCAACTAGGTGTGTCCTACTATGACTTGAGAAGCAAAAGTGATCAAATAACAAATAGAGATTTAAAAGTTACTAGGTTGCCTCCTAGTAAGTAGTGCTTCTTTAACGTCTTGAGATGGACACATGATGACTTGTCGGTCACGGACCTAGTACTTTGCTTACCTTTGGCTTTGGACTTGGTCACCTATTGGTCGGCCATGTTTCGTAGGCAATACTCTAACCCTTTTGTGGATGAGCTGAGGGGCTCTGGAGGTGGCGGCGGTGCATTGGTTGCCTGTTGCTGGCCATCCCCAGGCTGTTGTGGTGTCTCACCCTTTGCTTGCCTGCAAGTGCAATATTTCTTGATGAAAGCTTGGTTAGTAGGAGGCCTGATGACCTTGCTGGGGGTGACGAGCACTCCAAAGAACTAACAGAGGCCCGTAATTAGAGTTGGAAGCCCCAGGAACCTTTTGGACTTCTTTGGGTCCACTGGGTGTCCTGCGGGCACGATCCCTGCAAACAATAGATGACATCAGAAATCAGTTTGAACCATATGCATACTTACCTATGTCGCGATGGCATGACCTTGCCGGGGAGTACGGGCACCCTGTAGGACTGATAGAGGCCCGTAACCAAAGCTGGAGACCCTTGAGCCCTGTTGGACTTCTTCGGGTCCACTGGGAGTCTTGTGGGCATGACCCCTACAAATAGTAGATGGCATTAGAAATCAGTTGGAAATAATGCATACCTACCTATGTTCGGACGTCACAGACCAACTGATACTTCCGTAGGGGGAGATCGGCATTACGGTCGTTGGGTAGAATGTTCGTAAGTAGCAATGTCATACATATCTGTATAAGAGTGGTCATGTTGGTGCGCACGATCTGCACTTGTCTCTTTGCAGTGGCACGGATGAAATCTTGCCCCGGTATGCATAGTAGCTACGTGATAGCCTCCCTCTCTGGTTGTATTCGCACAGTTGGCGCCCTCCAATATCAGGGGGTGGCCCAGGAACTGATAAAAAGAAACTACCGGCCCCTTAACCAGGAGTGCAAGTCTCGGTTAAGCATTTAAGGGCAGAGGACCTTAAATACTCTTAAGGTGCAGATATGGAGCCCTTTGAAAGAGAGGACACGTAGCCCTCTAAAGGCGAGGGCGTGCAGCACTCTGAAGTTGAGGACGTGTCGCCCTTTAAAGGTGAGGGCGTGCAGTCCTCTGAAGGCGAGGACAAGTAGTACTCTAGAGGTGAGGATGTGTAGTCCTCTGAAGGTGAGGGCGTGTAGCCCTACAAAGGCGAGGACGTGCAGTCCTCTAATGGCGAGGACGTGTAGTCCTCTAAAGGCGAGGGCGTGTAGCCCTCCAACGGTGAGGACATGTAGTCCTCTGAAGGTGAGGACGTGTAGTCCTCTAAAGGCAAGGGCATGTAGCCCACTAAAGGGGAGGATGTATAGTCCTCTGAAGATGAGGGTGTGTAACCCTCTGAAGGTGAGGACGTGATGTCCTTTAAAGGCGAGGACGTGAAGTCCTCTGATGGCAAGGACGTATAGTCCTCTAAAGGCGAGGCCGTGTAGCCCTCCGAAGGCGAGGACGTGTAGTCCTCTCAAGGGGAGGACGTATAGTCCTCTGAAGATGAGGGTGTGTAACCCTCTGAAGGTGAGACTGTATATCCCTACAAAGGCGAGGGCGTGTAGCCCTCTGAAGGTGAGGACGTGAAGTCCTCTAAAGGCGAGGACAGGTAGTCCTCTTGAGGCGAGGACGTGTAGTCCTCTAAAGGTGAGGGCGTGTAGCCCTACAAAGGCGAGGGCGTGTAGCCCTCTAAAGGTGAGGGCATGCAGCTCTCTGAAGGTGAGGACGTGAAGTCCTCTGAAGGCGAGGACTGGTAGTCCTCTGGAGGCGAGGACGTGTAGTCCTCTAAAGGCGAGGGCGTGCAGCCCTCTGAAGGTGAGGGCGTGCAACCCTCTGAAGGTGAGGGTACTAGTACCCAAGGGTCCACCCTTATGAGAAAGCATGAGATTGACTCATTGAGAGAGCCGGTCATCCCAAATTCAAAAGATTGGACATTAGATGTAGGAAATCTATGCAGTTAACATGATTTTTAGGGATGCAGGTGCATGCAACCTTTGTCGTGAAATTTGGTAAATGCGGATTTCATATGAAACAATGTAATGCAATGGAAAGTTGTACAGTGTTCATGACATTCTTTCCCTATTTTATGGTTTTGATTTTAATTTAATTTTTTTTTTTTGAAAAACACAGATTGACTGTCCTTTTGAAAGAGGTGATAATTCATGCAACCTTATCCTATCTTTTGCAAATCTCTCCGGGAACTCCCTCAGAGTGTATGTTCTATTTGATTTTGTCACTTGACCATTTTGGAGTGACGGCAATGGAGTCATTTGACGTTTAATCAATCCATTGAAATTTCAGGGTTTGTCCCCCTTTTTTTTGTTTAAAAACATCGACGGGTGAGAACTTTTGATTTGCCCCTATGTTCACTTGAGGCTCATGCACGATGCCCCTCATTGCCCCAGTGTAAGGCTTTGAGGTACCAATTGTTATCTTTCGTCATGACCTTCTAGCTGGGAACCTATTGGGTGAGAACTTCTAATCTGCACCTAGGTTCACTTGATGTTCATGCACGATGCCCCTCATTCACCCAGTGTAGGGCTCTGAGGCATCCATCTTTGTTTTCACAACCTGGTAGCAAGGAAGAATGAAAGAAGCGGTTGATTCTTGCAAAAAGAATAGTCGAAGGATTTTTTTCAGTCGACGGATTAAGTCAAACGACTCCTATTCTTGATAACTCACTTCTCTCTAAAAAAATTTCTGGAATGAGGTCACATGAATGTCTATATTTTTACTTGAAAACACAGTCAATCAAATGCTTTTTTTTTCTTTTTGAACTTTTCTGATTTACTCGTTGTTTACGGCACCCCACCAACGTGCAGGACGAGTAATCTCTTATTGAACGGTCTTGGAAGTCAACACTCAGGAGCGCAAGTCGCTTTGAGCAAACAAACCAATGGCTTACACTCACATTCCGGTGGAAGTTGAATAAGCAAAGATGTGTTTGTGAGAGGATGAGAGAGACAAGGATGTCAAATTTATCCATTTTAGCATTGTAACTGTGGTTTATTATAATGGCATAAACTTGAAAATCCTGATGAGTCATTAGAGACATCTAACAACGGCTTTCAAAATTGCCCCATGTGTGGTGTCGCTTGTCAATGTCAGGATTCACAAGCGATTCTCCTCAAATTTCAGCCAACCCGCATCAATTGGACCTTGCACCTTATGCTTCAGGGCCCTACAATGCTCAATAGAATGCCCCGGGGCTCCTCCATGATAAGCACACATTGCGTTCGAGTCGTATCCTCGGAAAAATGGAGGTTGAGGAAACCTAGCAGGGGTTATGGCTACCATTGCAGTATCAAGTAGATAATGGAGCAAGTTAGCATAGGACACCAGAATTGGGGTGAATTCTACAGGCTTTTTTCTGGAAAATTCCCTCCTTGATTGGTGTTTTGGTTTGTGCTAAAGGTGGTGTTCGTCATTGGAAGTGTGGTAGATAGGCTATGTGGTTGATTTAGGGATGGCCTTTGTGGATAACTGGGTGGTGGGTAAGGAGAAGGTTTGTTATTGGCTAAGTAATGGCATTGTTGGGTTGGTGGGAAACTTGGTGTATAGGAATGGCAGTCACAACATGGGTTTCTCCCTCATTCTCACCCTCTTAATTTGCCCCATTTTTTTTTTATCAAAGCATGATGATCATATTTGCCTCTTTTGTTCAATGTTGTAGCCTAAATTACTAAACCTTAATCCCTTGTCAGACCGAATCAATCCAAGCTTCATCCTCAGATCCCTCTTGTTGGACTAGGCCCAATTGGGACAACCCTCTTAGGTTTAGACTAACTTAAATTGAGTTTCATCTGCAGATCCCTCTTGTAAGACTAGACTCAACTCAAGCAGCTTACGAGAGTTTAGCCTAAGCTTCATCAGCAGATCCCTCTTGTAAGACTAGGCCTAGACTAAACAGCATTATTGTAACAACACAATTAAAACCAAAACTTAATCCGCAGATCCCTCTTGTAAGACTAAGTTTCGATCCTGCTTCGATCAAGTTCTAAGGCAACAATACATTTCCCAATGCTAAAGTCACCTAACTATGCATACAAATGGATGATCAAACCAAAAGCATACAAACATTATGCATTGAAGGAAGCATTGAACACAAAAAACATAATCAATTAGATATTAGCTATTTACATAAGCTATTCATTAGAAATCCCCAACTAGGGTGCTTAGCTAGCCATTACAGAAGAAACCCTAACAATAATAAGCTTACAAAACCTAGGTATCTCTGCAAAAGCTGCTCCTCTTGCTGACTCCATAGCTCTTTTCCCGAAGTAGGCACTGTGATGTGCTCTGGAATCTGTGCCAATTATCTGCATAAAGTTTGTACCTAATTCTACACAAGATAGGCTTTAAATAGACTCTGAATTCGCGACGTTGCACTTAGCGCCACCCTCGCGCTTAGTGCGGGTAAGTGGATTCGGGCTTAGTGCCAGTCGTGCGCTGAGCCTGACTGAAGACACCTGCTGCGCTTAGCACACTGATCTCGCGCTTAGCGCACAGCCTTGATGCTGATGCCATGCCAGATTCTTCTGTTGTGCTAAGCGCACTGAAGCTGCTCTTAGTGGTGGATGCGCGCTTAGCCTACTGATGAGCTAAGCTCAACTGTCACTTTTGGCACTTCATGACTTAGCCTCTTTTTCACCTGAAATTGCACATATTTCATCATTAAATCCAATGGACATATTCTAGAGACAACTTTATCCATAAAACAAAATTTATTTACAAAAATCACTACAAAATAACCATAAATTGAGGAACTATACAAGTTTTGGAAAATGTTTTCTATACAAAAGTGAGTCGTATAAGGCGCCTAACAAACTCCCCCAAATTTATAGTTTTGTTTGTCCTCAAGCAAAGAAAGAACAACTCACTTGTCCTTAAGTGACAAAGACAATGGTCAATCAAAAGAAAATGGTGTCTAATTCATAAAGGAATTCAACCATATGAACTGAATATCATGGAATGCTTAAATCAATCACTTCTTACAAGCATGCAGCTTTTCTAAGATAGGAGCATACACATTAGAGTCACAGCTGAAATAAGCTAGTAGGCATGATAGAAATCAAGGAAGGATCATCAACCAAAACCTCACAGTCATTGTTTCACTCAAGCTCAAGTGTTAGGCTTCTTCCATCATAAACAACCAACACAAGTTCCAACCTTTGCATTTCATCTGATATCATACAACAATGAACACACAAAATTGAATCTGAAGGACTTTCTAGGCTTGTAATAGGGTTAGGCTGCCAACAAATCATGGTTTTTCTAGGATTCAAAAGCTTAGGTTCTAGGAGAGCATTCATCCATAGATAAACCTTCACCTTTTTCATTCATTCCTAACCTATACTCGCCCTTTATTTAGGCACTTAGCTTTCATTATTTTGTAGCATACACACTTATTCATTTTATTTGTACTTACAGTTTTTGAAGATTTTTTTAACACAGAAAACATTATATACATAGAAAATGTGTGTATACTATTTTCTTTGACCATTTCAATCCTTACCCAGTGCCTCCCCCAAATTTGGGACAAATTTACCTTGATAATAACTCCCCCAAATTTGGAACAAATTTGTTTTGAACCCAGCTTCTGTGGATGATGGTCTCCTATAACCTAAAATAAGGTAGCAGAAGATACAACTGAATAGGCTTCAGGTTGAATCAATCAATAAATTCATTCAGCTCAAACTGGGTGCAAGAGATAATTCATTCAAACATATGGTCATCTTTTTCACTAAGTGGCTATTCATAATCAAACATGGCCTTCATCATCCTCAAATTCATGCATCCAGTCCATACTTCAGAGATTCATGCAAAAATCAGTACTAAATGATAGTCATTTCTCTCAAAATTTAAGGATCACACACGGCTAATGCATTCCTTCACAATCAATCTGACAACCAACTAACATTTTCAGACATACTTCCAATCACATGCTCATTCTATTCTAATGACTACAAACTTGATCAAAACAATCATCTAATCATCCAAATCCATTCAATTCATACATTTGCTCAATCAAATCATTTTCAAACACTCATTTCATACCAAACAAGCCACTGCATACAAAGTTCAACCAATTCACTTGTTCAAACAAGCTTTTTGTATAAGCAGACAAACAAGTACACTACTGAAATTTAAATGCTGAAATTTAAAGAACTGAAACATAAAAGCTGAAATTTAAATGACATAAATCATAAAATAACTGAAAATAAACTAAAGTGT
Source organism: Glycine soja (assembly GCF_004193775.1). NCBI lineage: Eukaryota > Viridiplantae > Streptophyta > Magnoliopsida > Fabales > Fabaceae > Glycine > Glycine soja. Next base: position 28,433,792 of record NC_041019.1, read on the forward strand.
TCAGAGTGCAAACATTTAAACGTCCTGCTCCTCCTAGGGTTGGTCTTCATTGAGATCCAGTGCTGGAGCTACTAATGAATCCTGTATAGGCTGCTCTGGCTCCGCAACTGGTGTAGATGGCTGGGTCTCCTCAGGAGTAGTCTCCTCCTCTGCTGCTGCTAGTGCTGGTGGCTCCTCAGGCACAGGCTCATGGGCTACAGAGGCTCCACCCCCTCTAGAAGAAAAGGGTTGGTCTCCTAGCCAGGCCACATGAGCATCAAACTCCTCCATGCTCATAATGGAGGGCAAGCCCAAGCCCTGAAGGCTCTACATGATAATGGACCGCCCCCTGTGGATGCTCTGGAGCATGGAGTGTAGCATCTGTGGTGTAAAAATAAAATCTGATGGACCTGCAGATAAAGGAGCTAGAAGTGGTATCTGTGTGGGTGTAGGAGGAATAACTGGAATCTGAGTAGGGGGTAATGGAGCTGTGGAAGAAGAAGGAGCTAGTGTCTCTGGTGCTGAGGTGGAAGGGGCCTTAGATCTCTTACCCCTGGCATTCCTGGGTCCTCTGAAAGTTACTGTTGGATCATCAAGATTCCAACAGTTCTTCTTAATATATGCCAAATTAATGGCAAGACTCAGGCTCTCCAGGGACCTTGAATCTGACTGAACTCCCCTAGCCTTACATAAAGCTGTGATCAAGGCAGGGAATCCGAGTCTGGATGTGTCATGTTGTCCTATGAGGGAGATCTAGCGGGAGATGAGGTACCCCACATTCATGTCCATGTTCATGATGATGCCATAAATGAGTTTGGCTCTGTCAAGAGTGACATCAAAAGTGTGGGAAGTGGGAATAAGGTTTGGAAAGGAAAGAACACTCCAAGTCTGAGCAAGAGTGGTCATGTTCTTCCTCAAAATCTTCAAAGGTTGCCTCCAGAGCTCTTTTCCCGAAGTAGGCACTATGGTGTGCTCTGGAATCTATGCCAATCATCTACTTAAAAGTCTTTACCCTAATTTTGCACAAGACATGCTTTAAATAGGCTCTGAATTCGTGACGTTGCGCTTAGCGCCACCCTCGCGCTTAGCACGGGTAAGTGGATTCGGGCTTAGCGCCAGTCGTGCGTTGAGCCTGGCTGAAGACACCTGATACGCTTAGGGCGCGGCCTTGATGCTGATGCCTTGCCAGATTCTTCTGTTGCGCTGAAGCTGCGCTTAGCGGTGGATGCGCGCTTAGCCCACTGATGAGCTAAGCTCAATTGTCACTTTTGGCACTTGATGATTGATCGAGGCCGTACCCGAATCAAATAAACATTAAAATGTAGTAACTAGGAAGTGATCCTAGGTCGTTTCCCAATGAGCAATGGTAAACCAAATGTTCATAACATATAGTAGGAAATAGAAACAAATTAGGGGGGGGGGGTTGTTTGCTTTTGTAAATTAAATAGCGAGTAAAATTGAATTAGAAAAATATCAGAATTAAAATACGTTGCTTCCCCTTGATTCACAAGCAAGTCTCTTATCCTAGGTTGCGAGAATTTATCCTTTATCAGTTTAACCACTTAATCCAACCCTAAATTAAACTACTAAGTGAAATTTAACATAAAGCATTCATTATGTGATTAAGCATCACACACACCAATTACTCATAAACGATCATTAAGCATGGACGTAAATTAAGCATGGTGCAAAAAGGGTTAAGAAATAGGAGAAAATAATTGCACATTAATGACTTTGCCTCTTTTTCACCTGAAATTGCACATATTTCATCATTAAATCCAATGGACATATTCTAGATACAGCTTTATCCATAAAACAAAATTTATTTACAAAAATCACTAAAAAATAATCATAAATTAGGGAACTATACAAGTTTTGGAAAATGATTTCTATACAAAAGTTAATCGTATAAGGCGACTGACACCCGCGCTAGCGAAACTCTCGTTGATGTGATATAAGGGAGCTCTTTTTATTTGTGGTCCTTGCTACTGACCCATGCTTCTGCCCCTTCTTTCTAGGGCATTTCTCCTTACGTCGGGGCGTGTAGGCTTATATCCTAGCCCGAACCTTCCGCGGTTCTCTTTGAACTCCACCAAGCTTTCCACGCCATCGCCATTCTGACCCAAACCCCTTTCGGCCTCATACCCGTGCCCTAACATCACGCGAGCTACCATCAAAGCAGCACCGGACGAGTGTGGTTACACCGGGGGAGACTCGACATAGGCATTGCTTACCACTTCCAAAGCTTGGAAGGACATCTCTAAGGATTCATCGACAGCTTCCACATATGGTGTAGAAGAGGGACAACTCACAAGGATGTCTTCCTCCCCGGAGACTATGATTTCCTGCCCTTCTACCATAAACTTCAATCTTTGGTGGAGTGTTGAAGGGACTACCCCGACCGAGTGAATCCAAGGTCGGCCTAAAAAGGAGCTATAGGCCGGGTTGATATCCATCACTTGAAAAGTGATCTGGCATGTGTGGGGGCCAATCTGAATTGGGAGATCGATCTCCCCCCTTATGTCCTCGCGACTACCGTCAAAAGCCCGTCCCACCATGGAGCTCGACCTCAGATGTGATGCATTGAAGGGCAGCTTGTCCAATGTGCTATTGGGCATAACATTAAGTGACGAGCCGTTGTCGATAAGAACCTTGACCATGATGTGATCCAAGCACTTGATGGACACATGCAAGGCCCTATTATGTCCCCGACCCTCGATGGGTATCTCCTCATCGATAAAGGTGAGGCAATTGTTGGCGGTAATATTGTTGATGATGCCCTCGAAGCCCTCCACGGATATGTCTTGGGCGACATGGGCCTCGATCAAGATTTTTACCAACAGTTCCCGATGAGGCTCGGAGTTCATGAGTAGTTCCAACAAGGAGACCCTAGCAAGGGTTTTGTTGAGTTGTTCAATTACCTTGAACTCACTTTGCTGGATAATCCAGAGGAACTCATTTGCTTCCTCGACAGATATCTTCTTTCTGCCAAAGTCTTTCTCTCCGTTAGCAAATCTCTCAGTCGGGATCTCCTCATCGAGAATCGGGCTTGCCTTATCGCCTTTTTCCATGCCTACATTCTCCTTTCCTTTTGTGTCCAAGGGTCGTATCAACGGGTCTGGTGCTGCGAAGATTCGCCCACTACGGGTCACGCCACTCATGCCAGAGATGTTAGTAACTTTGACAGAGCATATGTCATCTCCGACGGACTCGTCCTTCTTTCCATCGGGCTTTTGTGGAGCATACTTCCATGGGACTACCTTGTCACTCTTGTAAGGGAAAGGGACAGGCTTCTTACCCGGGATAGACTGGTAGCCACGGGGCTTGTGCGCGGTAGCATCTCTAGTGAAGTGTATCACCAAGGGTTTGGGCTTGCTAAGGCTCTTGTCAGCCGATTGCATGTACGCGTGTTGCTCCCCCTCGCTTGCGCCAACAATATCGAACCGACCTTGGTCCATCACGCCTTGCAGCAAACCTTCTGCCTCAGGGCACACTTCTACATCATGGGCCACTCTCGAGTGTATTAAGCAGGCATCTCCCTCACCCCCATCAAAGAAAATGATGCCCGCCTCGTGCAACACCTTTAACATAAACCTCCTCGAGTAGTACTTGTGGGAGTACTTGCGGTTGGTCCTTGACCCTTGTTTTCTCCCTTCGGAACCCTCGAAACAAGCATTGTTGCCTAATCCGTAAAGTTTCACAACATTCCGGAAGGAAAACGAGCATTGTTGCGTCATCCATAAAATTTCGCAACATTCCGGAAGGAAAACAGGTGTCGTTGCGTAATCCATAAAGTTCCGCAACGTTTCAGAAAGAAATCAATAAAAAAAACACAAAAGGGGGATGTATTAAGTGAAAAGGGGGTGCAAAAAGCAACCAGGCCCACTTGGGCCTTCCTGAGGGTTCCAAACGAAGGCGGTGCCTTCTGGTGGAAGCAACCAAGCTCGCTTGGGCGAGCTGGGCGGCAACCACCTCTCTCTTTTCTCCTATAAATAGGGGAAGGAGGGCAGAGCAAATGGGTTCAGCCCTTCTGGTATTGAGAAATCTCTCAAAATTAGTGAGAAAAATTGTTTCCGTGAAAAAAATCCAAGCCGAGGTGCTTCCGTAACGCTTTCTAGACGTTTCCGTAAGCGATTTCGTGGAGATTCTTCACCGTTCTTCGTTCTTTCTTCGTCGTTCTTCGGTCTTCAACCGGTAAGTTCCTGAAATCGAATCTTTCAATTCATTCTATACACCCTTAGTGGTCCCTACTTGTTTTGTGTACTTTTACTTTCATTACGTTTATTTTCCGTACCCTTTTTAACGAGCCTTTAAACGTTTATTTGAATTGTTTCTCACCAAATAAATGATAAAATGAATTTCAACCAATCATTTGTGTTGTAATCTCTTTTAATCACCGTTAAAATAAAATTTAACCGATCTTTCACACTATAACCACGGTTAAACCAAAAAAAGGCAACATAATAATAAAATAATCAAAATATCTTTGAATAAAATAATATAAAAAAATCAATCGGACGTTTTTCGTTGGAAGTTTCCTTGAATGAATTGACTAATAACCAAAGTGAAACTAAGGCTAAAATCAACTCGCAAATCAAGCTTTGTCCGCAAAAATCACTAAAAACCGTTTCAAAGGTCAAATGCCTTAAACGGTCCTATTCGCTTTTATCGGTCAACATGGACCATTCAAAAGCATAAAATCAACATGTAACTTTACCGCTTTTGCAAGAACTAAGTAGGTCTAATTTCCTCATCGCAATTAAGGATACATAGGAGCAAGGGAAACACCCTTGTCGACCACAAAAAGATAAAAAATACAAAAAGCCCATAAAAAACATAAAAACATAAAAAATGGAAAATAAAACAAATTGAAGACATGATATTGTACATTTGATTAAAGGCTGTCGTCCCTTGTGACGGACGTGTGGGGTGCTAATACCTTCCCCGTGCGTAAAAACAACTCCCGAACCTTTCACACATAAAGTTCGTAGACCACACCTTTCCGGTTTTTCTGACAATTTCCTTGAATAAATGTTGGTAGTGACTCCACATGCCTTCCTCCATTGGAAGACACACCCGTGAGCCCCGTGTTGCCCTCCCGTCGAAGGGTAGGTTGCGACAGTTGGCGACTCCACTGGGAACTATTTTTAAAGAGTTAGGCCTTCTAATCTCGTGCAATATGATGACTTCCTCTTTTGTCAGTTTCCTTTTATTTCTCTTACTTTCTTGTATATAACTCTTTGATGCTTTTAGTGTGTTTTCGAAATGTATGCATGAGATAGATATTTATTCATTTGATGCACACAAACACCAACACTATTTGTACACACGATGAGTTGAAAAGGGGCCCTATACCCGGGTCCATGGGAACATAAGGAGTGGAGGTGAATTTGGGATCATGCTGGGTCTCCGACTTGCTTGATAACAGTGAACCTTCATCTAGAGTTTTTCTCTTTGATAACATATTGTTGCTAGTAGTCCCTATTGCCGCAATATGTTTTTTCCAAGGGAATGATACCTCTAGAAACCATCAAGAGATATATGACCACTTTGGGAATCATCACTAAAAGCCTTTTAGTTCCTCCCATTTAGGTTCCTAAAATAGGGGCACGAAGAGAACACGCTGCGTGCCTTTTAAACACCGCCATGCATATAACCATAATGTCATGTACGCCTTTGCTGTATGATTATTTGTGGATATTGCCATGCTGTGTACATCCCCTTGTTACGCTTTTTCGCATCTGCATCATGTCATCACACACGCGTTGTATGTTGATCCCCTCATTTGTCACGAGAAGTCGGAAGGTCCATGTCACATTCTTAAATGCATGCGTAGGGCGCTGTGCTGCCCAAATGTTGTATTTAAAAAAGAGATAATCTTCCGGGCTCTCGTGTCCATAAAATGCATCTGTGCCATAAGCATTTCTTCATGCATTCATCCATTTCACCCGTGGTAGATGTCGGAGTCTTGATTTGCACAAATTTTTTTTTCCACTTTAGTAAAACATGGGATGAAGTCAAGCGCCCTGGCTTAAAAAGAGGTTCTATCAAGTCAAGATCAAGAGCCTAGGAGTCACCAGTCTGAAAGAGTTAGGATAGTTGATAGGTCAACTCCAACGACAAGCCTTTCGCAAGGCCTATGGTAAGATCTGGGACCTAACTATGGCAAAGGTCTCCACGGAGGTCATTGCCTCCCTCACCCAGTATTATGACCAGCCTTTGAGGTGCTTCACCTTTGGGGACTTCCAGTTGACACCCACGGTGGAAGAGTTTGAAGAGATCCTGGGATGCCTTCTGGGAGGAAGGAAACCATATCTTTTATAAGGGTTCTATCCCTCCTTGGCTAGAATTTCCAAAATAGTCAAAATCTCGACACAGGAATTGAACCGGGGGAAGAAAGTCGAAAATGGGGTGGTTGGAGTACCAAGGAAATGTTTGGAAGCAAAGGCAAGAACCTTGGCAAGTCAAGAGCCTGGGCGAGCTGGGCGGCAACCACCTTCCTCTTTTCTCCTATAAATAGGGGAAAGAGGGCAGAGCAAAAGTGTTCAGCCCTTCTGGTATTTAGGATTCTCTCGAAATTAGTGAGGAAAGTTGTTTCCATGAAAAAAAATCCAAGCCGAGGCGCTTCCGTAATGCTTATGAGACATTTCCGTGAGCGATTTCGTGAAGATTCTTCACCGTTCTTCATCGTTCTTCGTCGTTCTTCGATCTTCAACCGGTAAGTTCTCGAAATCGAATCTTTCAATTCATTCTATGTGCCCTTAGCGGTGCCCACTTGTTTTGCGTACTTTTATTTTCATTTCGTTTGGTTTCCCTACCCCCTTTTGACGTGCTTTAACCATTTATTTAAGCCGCTTTCTCACCTAATAAAAAATATAATGAATTTTAACCGATCATTTGAATTTTAATATCGTTTAATCACTGTTAAAATAAAATCTAACCAATCGTTCACGCAGTAATCTCGTTTAAACTGAAAAAAGGCAAAATAATAATAAAATAATCAAAATATCTTCGAATAAAATAATCAAAAAAAATCAATCAGACGTTTTTCTTTGAAAGTTTCCTTGAATGAATTGACTAATAACCATAGTGAAACTAAAGCTAAAATCAACTCACAAATTAAGCTTTGTCCACAAAAATCACTAAAAACCGTTAAAGGTCCAATGCCTTAAAACTGTCCTCTTTGCTTTTATTGGTTAACATGGATCATTCAAAATCATAAAAGCAATATGTAACTTTGCCGCTTTTGTCAAAAACCAAAGAGATCGTTAATGGTCAAACGCCTTAATGTTTCTCTCATTTCAAAAATCAAAAGATCGTTTAATGGTCCAACGCCTTAAAATGACCTTTTGTTCGATTAAAATATATCTTGCTAAAAAAGATAAAAACAACTTAACCAACGTTTAGTTCTCAAAGAAACACGTAGGTCTGATTTCCTCATCGCAATTGAGGAATACGTAGGAGCAAGGGAAACACCCTTGTCGACCACAAAAAGATAAAAAATACAAAAAACATAAAGACATAAAAAGGGAAAATAAAACATTTTGAAGTCATATTTGCACACTTGATTAAAGGCTGTCATCCCTTGTGACAGACGCATGGGATGCTAATACCTTCCCCGTGCGTAAAAACAACTCCCGAACCTTTCACACTTAAAGTTCGTAGACCACACCTTTTCTGGTTTTTCCGACGTTTTCCTTGAATAAACGTTGGTGGCGACTCTGCGCATCTTCCTCCCTTGGAAGACACACCTGTGAGTCCAGCGTCGCCCTTCTGCCGAAGGGTAGGTTGTGATAGTTGGTGACTCCACTAGGGACTTGTTAGAGAGTTAGGCCATTCAATCAGTATGCAATGTTTTTATCATGACTTCTTCCTTATTTATGTTCCCTTTTCCCTTTGGTCTTTTGTTTTGTCCATATTTGTGTATAACCTTTGCTATGATGTTGTGTTTGGTGTGTGTCTGTCTATCTATTAAATTCATAGCTAGAAATATTTTTCTATGCACACGTGGCACTTACACCTCGCACACACGTTGAGATATTAGGCCTTATACCCGGGTCCATGGGAACATAAGGAGTGGAGGTAAATCTTTCGTCATGCAGGGTCTCCGACTTGCTTGATAACAGTGAAACCTCATCTAGAGTTTTCGTCTTCGATAACATATTGTTGCTGGTAGTCCCTACTGCCGCAATATGTTTTTTCGAAGGGGATGATACCTCTAGAAACCATCAAGAGAGATATGACCACCTTGGGAATTATCACTAAAAGCCTTTTAGTTCCTTCTGTTTAGGTCCTTAAAATAGGGGCACGAGGCAAACACGCTGCGTGCCTTCTAAATACTACCATGCATGTAACCTAAAATGTCATGTATGCCTTCACTGTGTGATTTATTTGAGGATATTGCCATGCTGTGTGCATCTCCTTGTTACCCTTCCCCCCTTTTTTTCACATCTGCATCATGTCATCATGCACGGGTTGCGTCTTGATCCCCTCACTTTGTCACGAGAAGACGGAAGGTCCGTGTCGCCTTCTTAGATGCATGCATCGGGCGCTATGCTGCCCGAATGTTGTATGTAAGAAATAGATGATCTCCCGGGCTCTAGTATACATAAAATGCATCTATGCCATACACATTTATTCATGCATTCATCCATTTCACCTATGATAGATGTCGGAGTCTTGATTTGCACTGGTTTTTATTCCACTTTAGTAAGAACATGGGATTGAGCAAGGCGCCTTCACTTAAAAAGAGGTTCTATCAAGTCAAGGTCAATAGCCTAGGAATCGCCAGTCTGAAAGAGTTAGGACAGTTGATGGGTCAGCTCCAACGACAAGCCTTTCGCAAAGCTTATGGTAAGATCTGGGACCTAATCATGGCCGAGGTCTCCACGGAGGCCATCGCTTCCCTCGCCCAATATTATGACCAGCCTTTGAGGTGCTTCACCTTTGGGGACTTCCAGTTAACACCCACGGTGGAAGAGTTTGAAGAGATCCTGGGATTTCCTCTGGGAGGAAGGAAACCATATCTCTTCTCGGGATTCTATCCCTCCTTAGCTAGAATTTCTAAAATAGTCAAAGTCTCGACACAAGAATTGGACCGCGGGAAGCAAGTCGAAAATGGGGTGGTTGGGGTACCAAGGAAATGTTTGGAAGCAAGGGCGAGAGTCTTGGCAAGTCAAGGCGAATGGGCCCCGTTCATGGACATCCTGGCACTTTTAATCTTCGGGGTGGTCTTCTTTCCAAATGTGGATGGGTTGGTGGACCGAGCAGCGATTGATGCTTTTATCGCCTTTTATGACCGCAAGGAAAGCCCGGTTGTCGCTATCTTAGCGGATCTATATGACACATTCGACCGAAGATGTGAGAAGAACAATGCAAGGATCATTTGTTGTATTCCGGCTCTCTACATATGGTTGGTTTCACACTTATTTCGCCAAGAGATGAGACACGTTTGCCCGCTAGAAGGCCACCGCTCATGCACCGAGAAAAAAGAGGTAAACTGGGACCAGCTTTTAGCGAACAAAGAAGGAGCGTCTGTCAATTGGTTCCCCCGATGGAAGGAAGGAAGAACCGGGATTATTATTTCGTGTGGGAAATTTCCAAATGTTCCCTTGATAGGGACAAGGGGTTGCATCAATTACAATCCCGTCCTCGCTATAAGACAACTTGGTTACCCTATGAGAGGAGCGCCATCAAAGGAAGGCCTCATACCTTTTATTATACGAGGTTTCAATAGCACCAACTCGAGGGTGCTTCAGAGGGTCCACAAGGCATGGGTAATGTTGCAAAGAAAGGACAAGGAACGTAGGGGAAGTAGCAACAGGCCCGTCGACAGTTACCGTAGGTGGTTGAAAGCCTACACACAAGATCTGGATTGGCTCCCGAGTTTGAGAACCACTAAGGGGGTGGAGGTTGAAACTCTGGAAGAAGACGAAGAGGTACAGGCCCTCAAGACAGAACGTGAGAAAGCCCAAACAATCAAAGAAAAGTTCAAGTCAGCAGCTGTTAGGATCCGAAAGGAGAACGCCGAACTGAGAGGCATCAATATAGCCACCGTCAAGGCCTTGGAGCAAGAGACCAGAGGGCCCGTAGGGAAAAACATGGCCGGAACAAATTCCGAGGGGCTCTGTGGGGTAGTAACAGCGAGCTTAAGCTCCGAAGAGAGGAAAGGGACCAATCGCGAGTAGACGGTTTGATCTTGAAGGATGAATTGAGGGTTTGCCTAAAGTCCAAGAGGAGCTTGTCTCAGCAGTTAAGCGAGGCCGAAACCAACATGTTAGCCATGATCAGCAAGTACCAAGAAGAATTAAATCTAGCCACGGCCCACGAGCACAAAGTAGCGGACGAATACGCCCAAGTGTGCATGGAAAAGGAGGCTAGAGGAAGGGTGATTGACTCGTCCCATGATTTTACTCCAAAGAATAATGGTGCGAATCCGATCACTCCCACATTCCATCTCTAGCATACATTCATTTCTCATTACGTACTCCTCACATTTTGTCTTTTTATGAAAGACGCCATAACTAAGCGCGCCCCAATGCATCCATATCGCACCAGATCAAAATCTAGGATGATGGGTGACCTAGACGAAGTACAGGAACAGATGAAAGCCGACATGTCGGCTTTGAAAGAACAAATGGATTCCATGATGGATGCCATGCTGGGAATGAAACAACTAATGGAGAATCCCAAAAATATAAGTGTCATTACATTGAGGTCGAGAAAGCAGTATCAAGGACCTCAACTAGTAGCATCTTCCTCATCCGTAAATGAACCTGCCCAACATCACTCTACTCCAGAAAAAGATGATGAGAAAAATTTAAAGAGTAAGTTGCCTAACAATTTCTACGCAGGTGAATCTTCTACTGGCAATTCTAACTTACAACAGTAACATATTCCTCTTCCATTCCCTCTAAGAGCAATTTCCAACAAAAAAAATGGAAGAGGCAGAGAAGGAGATCTTGGAAACATTTAGAAGAGTAGAGGTAAAAAAACCTCTGCTGGATGCAATAAAGCAAATTCCAAGATATGCTAAATTCTTGCAAGAGCTGTGCACTAATTAGCGGAAGCTTAAAGGTAGTGAAAGAATTAGTATGGGCAGAAATGTATCCGCATTGATTGGTAAATCTGTTCCCCAAATCCCTAAAAAATGTAAAGATCCAAGTACATTCAGCATACCTTATATTATAGGGAACAGTAAGTTTGACACTGCCATGCTAGATTTAGGAGCTTCTATTAGTGTTATGCCTCTGTCTATTTTTAATTCTCTATCTCTTCGTCCTTTGCATTCAACTGATGTGGTGATTCATTTAGCTAATAGAAGTGTTGCCTATCCTGCTGGTTTCATAGAGGATGTCTTAGTTAGAGTTGGTTAACTGATTTTCCCTGTTGATTTTTATGTTTTGAATATGGAGGAGGGATTTTCTCAAGGATCAGTTCCCATCATTCTAGGAAGACCTTTTATGAAAACTGCTAGAACTAAGATAGATGTATATGCAGGCACACTATCTATGGAGTTTGGTGATATAACTGTTCATTTTAATATTCTCGATGCTATGAAACACCCATCTGAAGATCTTTTTGTATTCCGTGCTGAAATAATTGACCATATTGTTGATGAATACATGACTGATCTTCATTCTAATTTGCATGTCTGTCACTCTTCATGCATTGAATCTAAATTTGTATTTGATCATATGTTTGAATTTGTTGATGAGAGTGAATCTGAATTTGATATTGATTACATGTCTGGTGATGTTTTACCTCTTCAGTTGAAAGCTTTTTGAAAACTATTTTGCTACTGGTAATCGATTACAATAATCTGGTAATCGATTACCAGAGAGTAAAAACTCTTTGGTAAAAGGTTTTAAGAAAAATTCATGTGCTACTTAGTTTTTGAAAAAAACTTTTTAATACTTATCTTGATTGAGTCTTCTCTTGATTCTTGAATCTTGATCTTGATTCTTGGAACTTGATTCTTGATTCATGTAATCAAATTTCCTTTTGAACCTTGAAGTGTTCTTGATTCAATCTTGAACTCATTCTTTGATTCTTGAAGTCATCATCTTTGTTAACATGAAGTTTTCTTGACTTTTGAGCTGTTTGTCATCATCTTTGTTATCATCAAAACTCCATGAATCAATCTTGATTCATCATGAAGCTTGCTTCTACATTGAGATTAGGTGTCACGGCAGGCCTGCACATTGCTGTTTGGTGGAAGAGGAGCGGAACGGTAAGCCTTGGTATTTCGACATCAAGCGATACGTTGAAAGCAAAGAGTACCCACCGGAGGCTTCCAACAACGACAAGAGGACGTTAAGGAGATTGGCGGCCGGTTTCTTCTTAAGCGGAAGCGTACTATACAAGAGAAACCATGACATGGTTTTGCTTCGATACATGAATGCTAAGGAAGTTGAGCGCATGCTGGGGGAGGTCCATGAGGGCTCTTTCGGTACGCATATTAATGGGCATGCCATGGCTAGGAAGATCTTGAGGGCGGGCTATTATTGGCTCACCATGAAGAGCGATTGTTGCCTCCATGTAAGGAAGTGTCACAAATGCCAGACGTTTACGGACAATGTTAATGCTCTGCCCCTGCCATTGAATGTATTGGTTGCGCCGTGCCCCTTTTCCATGTGGGGAATAGATGTAATCGGGGCCATAAAGCCCAAAGCTGCGAACGGACATCGTTTCATCTTGGTGGCAATCAATTACTTCACCAAGTGGGTCGAAGCTGCCTCACATGCTAGCGTCACGAGGAGTGTGGTGGTCATGTTCATCAAGAGGGAGATAATCTGCCGGTATGGTTTACCGAGGAAGATTATCACAGACAACGGCGCCAACTTGAATAATAAAATGATGGGGGAAATGTGTGAGGAAATTAAGATCCAACACCATAATTCCACACCCTACAAACCCAAGATGAATGGAGCAGTGGAGGTAGCCAACAAGAATATCAAGAAGATTATTCAGAAGATGACCGTGTCATACAAGGACTGGCACGAGATGCTCCCTTTTGCACTACATGGTTACCAAACCTCGGTGCGTACTTCAACCGGGGCAATGCCATTTTCGTTGGTGTATGAAATAGAGTCTATGCTACTGTTTGAGGTGGAAATCCCGTCACTAAGAATCTTGGTGGAGTCCGGATTAAAGGAGTTGGAGTGGGCCCAAGCACGTTTCGATCTACTCAATCTCATAGAAGGCAAGCATCTGGCCGCTATGAGCCATGGGCGTTTGTACCTGAGACAGGTGAAGAATGCTTTCGACAAAAAGGTACGCTCGCGCAGGTTCAGCGATCGGGACCTGGTACTGAAGAAAGTCTCCCATGCCTTAAGAGACAATATGGGAAAGTGGGCCCCGAACTACGAAGGGCCTTTTGTCGTAAAAAAGGCTTTCTCTGGAGGGGCCCTTGTGTTCACCAGCATGGATGATGAGGAACTACCTTCCCCTGTAAACTCCAACATGGTCAAGCGATACTACGCTTAAGACTTGGGGCAATTAAGAAAGTCGCTGCATGTTTTATTTTCTGTGGTTTCCCCCAGGGATTCTTGTCCTCTATAAATTTTCGTCGCAATCATTTAAAGAACGCAGCATTGATGATTCGTTGTTCTGATCCTCGCTTTGTGCCTTAAAAGATGCGTATTCTTTTAATGATCCGAGCCTTTTTGCTCGATCCATGGGGATGCCCCAAGCGCTTAATTAAAACTGAACCCAACAGGCTTTTGCTAAAGAATTATTGCTTTTGAAACTGCTCATACATACACATGCACATGCATTTTTATTTTATGAATCGAAAGACAAGGACAAGATCATTTCAAGCGATGGTCAATACGGCGCCAAATCCAAGACAGGGATGAACCGAGGTAAGTGGTAGCGTAGCCATGTTTCACAGCATAATGTCATTTCCCACTTAACCAATTCTCAGGGACGGGTACGAGCAGGCACTAGGCCTGTGATCAGCAGATCATCATCCCACGACCGGCTCCACACGTTAAGGAGGCCCTACTGGGTGACAACCTAGTATCCTTTAAAGCTTCTGTCTTTTATTTCTCTAAAGTAATGATCGAATATGCCAAACTTATCCAATGTATTCTGAGCAAACGAGCACTGACCCATAGAGAACACGTGATTTCTTCTAAAAAAAAAGCACAGGGTTAGCTCGCCTGGGCGAGCATCCCCTGCACGAATTAGTTAAAAAAAGAGGGGGGGTGAGTTTCCTCACCCAAAACATCTCCCTTTCACTCAAGAACGCCATCACCCACGAGATTGGCCATCCTTCACTCCTAGGTCACCATTCTTTTGTGTCTCCAACCCCGTTTTACATTGTTGATTGTCCCCAACAAGTAAGTACCTCATTCTTGGTCTCTCTAGCTTTCCATTGATGCTTTTGGTGCTTTGAGTTACATGTTATGGTCAAAAAGAAAAAAAAATGTGAGCAAAGTTATCCTTGAATTGCTGCTCGTTTTTGTTGAGTTGAAGGGCTCTAGGCAATGGCCTTAGGCCTCAGTTGTATTCTGAAAGGATTGGGCATGCCACATTGCCCCCGTTCCCTAGCTATTTACGCCTGAACATATGCCCACCAAGTGTTCAGTGAAATGCCCCAATGGCATTGGCACATGATTTTGAGAGGAGTGACCCATGGAACAAGTGGGTGTGAGTATGTTTGCCATTTTTGAGCATGTAGGCAGCTCCATGAGAGTTAGATCGATTGCCTTGGATATACCTTAGGCCTAGGGACCAAATCTTGTTTTAGGGTACAAGAGAACACAAAAGTGGGCACTAGTTGGAGCTTACCTTTGGGCCAAAATGGTCAGCCTTGGGCAGCACCATGACGCTGGCTTTGCGCCCCAGTTTTGAAAAAAACGTTGCTCGTCAAGCACTTGCAGGCGTAGGATAGGTAAAAAAATTTCTTAAATACCTTAGGTAGCGAAATACCCCAATTAATTTAGGTAGCGAAATGCTTTTGTTAGTTAAGTTAGTTATCAAAATGCCATTGTTAATTTCTTAATTTAATTAGTTATCAAAAGGCATTTGTTAATGGTGTAGGTAGCAAAAATACTTTCATTGGAAATACTTGAATGTATATAAATGGACAAATTGCCTCGTTGATTTGATTAATGTAGATAACGAAATGCCTTGGTCAATCGTGTGGGTAGCAAAAATATTTCTTTTGATTAAATGTATATATGTATTGCTTGTTAGGTAGCAAGAAGGCCTCATAGGTGTATATATTGTGTGGTAGGTAGCCAAAATACTTTTTGATTGAATTAACATGGGCGACAAAGATACTTTGTTAATTTAATTTAAGTGCCTTACAAGATATGCAATCTTTCGGGTAGCCAAAATACTGTGAAATGCATGTATGTAATCTTAAGGTAGCCGAAATACTGTGGAATGCATGTATGTGATCTTAAGGTAGCCAAAATACTTTGAAAATGTGTGTGTGTGATTTTAGGTAGCAAATGCTTTGAATGTATGGGAGTTTGCCTAAATTCACATTGATGTTTGCGTTTCGGAAGGAGTGGTACCCCCCTGTTGTTTGGTCTTGCTTATGAGATGGCAATTATGGGTAAGCTGACTTCCTGAATTTTTTTCTCGTGCAGGAGATGGCTCCGAAGAAGCTCTCCACAACGAGGTCCAGGAGGGATGCCTATGGGGAAGGCTCCAACACCCCCGTGGAGTTTGACAGTCACCGGTTCCGGAGTGCCGAACACCAGGAGCGCTTTGAGGCCATCAAGGGATGGTCGTTCCACAGGGAGAGGCGTGTCCAGCTCAGGGAAGACGAGTACCCTGACTTCCAGGAAGAGATAGCTCGCAGGCGTTGGGCATGACTAGTGACCCCTATGGCTAAATTTGACCCAGAGATAGTCATAGAATTCTATGCCAACGCCTGGCCCACTGAGGAGGGGGTTCGGGACATGCGCTCGTGGGTGAGGGGTCACTGGAGGAGAACCAGCAGTGTGAGTTCAGCTAGAGGAGGAACCAGGCAGATGACTTCGATGAGGAGGCCATTGCCCGGTTGTTGTGCATACCAGGGAAGGATTTCACCCGGACCGCTGCGGGGAGGCGGGTGCAGATCATGCGCACCGACATGACTACCCTGACTCAGATATGGATGACACTGCTGCTCAGCAACGTCTTGCCTAGTGACCACAACTCCGACCTCCCTCTGCCTAAGTGCCAGTTGGTTTATGCCATCTTGACACGAATGAGCATTCACGTGGCCTAGGTAATTGTTGATGCCAATTATTTGTTTGCAGGAATGGCGCCTACTAGGCACCCTTTGGTCCCGGAGAAGTCTAATAGGGCCCTGGGGTTTCCAGCTTTGATCATGGGCCTCTGCCAGTTCTACGGAGTGCAAGTCACCCCCAGCAAGGTAATCCGGTTGCCGATCACCCGCGCCTTCATTGAGAAGTACTGCACGCCTAGACAAGCACAGGGTGACACACATCAGGCTGTGGGCGCACTGCCACCACCTCGGCATGCCGATTTGGCTGGACCACCGAGCATGGAGCAGTATCTATAACATATGGTTCGCCAGTAGGCGGCCAACCATCATGGACAGGTGCAATTACATGAGTGTCTCTACCGATTTAGCCTCAGCCAGTAGGGGCAGGGTTCCACCCCTTTTGTATGCCCTACCCTAGAGCAGTTTAGGTCTGAGGTCGCATGGCTCGGAGACTGGCCCGATGCCCAGATAGGGGAGGAGCCTTCAGAATCCCCTGGGCGGATGAATCCCATATGGACGAGGATATGACCGACCTGCTCGGTTTCTTGGGAGGGAGCGGAGCCACATGACCAAGGTCACCGCACTTTTAATTCCATTATGATCTACATTACTGCTTTCACTTATTGTTTTTGTTTCCATTGTGATCTAACATTACTGCTTTCAGTTATTGTTTCTGTTTCCACTGTGATATGGCATTATGACTCTCAATTGTTTTGTCATTGTTTTTCATTGCAACTTATCATTGCATTTTTTTCAGTTACTTTGTGATTTGACGTAGGTAGGCCGTGCATACCCTCGTTCGCACGAATTTTTAGAAAAGGAAAAAAATATATGCGATCGCAGATATCAACTTTGTCAAAAAGAAAAAATAATAATAAAAATAAAAATAAATAAAAATATTTTGGTTAACTAAAAGCCAACATGTTTTGGAAAAGAAATAACTTCTGGCCTTTCATTGGAAAAAAAGATTTATTGATCGTGACGCAAAGGCTTTGTCGAAGAAAAAAAAGTATGTGTACACACCTGAAGAATGAACGCTGTGAAAATTTTTCCGAACGCCCAAGATAGATTGGGATAAATGTATGAATTGATAAAGGAGCATATTTTGGAAACACTGGGTTGACTTAAATAGGAAAAATCATGAATCCTGAGCCCTAGTGTCGCGTGACCACAAAAGCTGGATGCTTGAGTGTCCATATAGGTACATGCGTGACCAGTTTTGCATAAAATTTCTAAATCATCATTGTTGCGGGTGTGTCATGGAAATAATGTGGGACATCCCTTTACCCCTAGACTGTTGACCAAACCAACACCCTGACATATATCATGTCCAGTCGTTCTACAAGCTCTGAGCCAAGATCCCAACTCACCATGAACCTTGACCCGAGATGAGAATTTCGGTCCCCGCCCTCAGAAGAAAACACAAGAAAACCAAAAAAAGAAAAGATTCCCGGTCAGAGATTGGAAGAAAACAAAGAAAAGAAAAAGAAAATCCCCGATCAAAGATCGGAAGAAAAGGAAAGAATTATACGGAAGGGTCTTCGGACCAGACAGTTTCTGAACAATACAAAATTGTCACAAGCAAACAAGAAAAAAAAGGAAACCACGACTTGAAGTGGTCCTCTTCCTTTGATTGCCAACCAAAATCATGTGCGTTGGTGACTTTCTCACCCCACAGTAAACAAAAACAGAAAAGGAAAAGGCCAAAACACTCAGATCCAAATTTCCCCACCAAAGACACCATTCCTGAAAAAGTCCTATTGATCCATGATCACGCGTGTAATCTTTGATTTGACAAGAAATGATTTGAAAATCAAGTCATGACATATCTATGGTTTGGAATTAGGATGAAACACTTGCCTGTGTGAGGTTTATACACTCTGAGTGATTTTCTTCTATTTTCAGTTGGGCTCGGTGGTTCCTCTTAATGGTCGTTTAGAAATGAGACGCTAACATCCCAAATCTCATTTGTGGTTATGGAAAAATTTCATTAGCATACTCTTCTTCCCTAATAGAAAAATCTTTTTTCTCCAAATTACTTTTGTCATACCCTAATTTCGTCCGGGGACCTTTGCTTGATGACATGCGACTTTTGTTTGGTCCTTGTAAGGTGCTTGGCACCCATCATTAGGCAATTTGTGAAATTCCGGGACGTGCCGGAAAACAAAAGAAAATATTGATGCACAATCCGTAAGGTTCCGTGACACACCGGAAATCAAATGGAAGCATCGTTGCACAATTAGTGAGGTTCCGTAACATTCCGTAAGTCAAAAAGGGGATGATTATGTAATCCACAAGGTTCCGTAACATTACGGAAAGAAAACAAGTATCGTTACGAAATTCGTAAGTTTCCGTAACTTTGCGAAAAAAAGAATCACCAAAAAAAAGGCAGGGGGGTGTACTTAGTAAAAATGGGGGTGCAAATAGCAACCAGGCCCACTTGGGCCCTCCAGAAGATTCCTCCAGAAGGCTGTTGCTTCTGGAGGAAGCAACCCTGCTCGCCTGGGCGAGTTGGGTGGCAAGCATCTCCCCTATTTTGCTATAAATAGGGGAGGAAGTGAAGTGGAAAA
Organism: Glycine soja; assembly: GCF_004193775.1. NCBI lineage: Eukaryota > Viridiplantae > Streptophyta > Magnoliopsida > Fabales > Fabaceae > Glycine > Glycine soja. The sequence continues at coordinate 28,452,572 of NC_041019.1, forward strand.
GGGTTCAGCCCCTTAGGCACTTCTCTCTCTTTCGAATTTGCTTGGAAAAATTGTTTCCGTGAAGAAAATCTAAGCTGAGGCACTTCCGAAACGTTTCCGTAAGGAATTTCGCGAAGGTTTCGATCGTTCTTCGACGTTCTTCATTCGTTCTTCATCGTTCTTCGATCTTCAACGGGTAAGTACCTCGAACCAAGCTTTTCGATTCATTCTATGTACCCGTGGTGGTCCACATTGTGTTTCGTGTATTTTTATTCTCGTTTTATTTACTTTTTATACCCTCTTTTGACGTGCTTAAGCCATTTTATTTAAGTCATTTCTCGCTTAACCTAAAAATAAAATAAATTTCCACCGATCATTTGAATTGTATTATCCATTAACTTCAGTTAAAATGAATTTCGACCGTTCGGTCGTGCCGTAACCACGTTGGAAATCAAAAAGAGGTAAAGTAATAATATAATAAAAAAAAATAACGTCTTTTAGTAAAATAAAGCGAAAAATCAATCGGACGTTTTCTCTTTGGGATTTCTCATTCTTAATCGAATTGACTAATAACTAAAGTGAAACTAAGGCTAAAATCAACTCGCCTAGTCAAGCTCGTCCATAAAAATAGGTTTTTGAAGTTTGTCATTTCAATTTCTTACTAAGTAAATGGATTGTTTTCAAGGTCCAACGCCTTAAAATGATCACCTTTTAAGTAAAAAGAATCACTTGATAAGAAAGAACTACGTAGGTCTGATTTCCTCATCGCAATTGAGGAATACGTAGGAGCAAAGGGAAACTCCCTTGTCGACCACAAAAAGAGAAAAAATATAAAAAGGGTATAAAGGATATAAAGACATAAAAAGGGAACATGAAAAATCAAAGTCATGTTTGCACATTCGATTAAAGGCTGCCGTCCCTTGGGACAGTCGTGTGGGGTGCTAATACCTTCCCCGGGCGTAAATACAACTCCCGAACCTTTCACTTAAAAGTTCGTAGATCGCGTCTTTTCCGGTTTTTCCGACGTTTTCCTCAAACAAACGTTGGTGGCGACTCCGCGCGTATTCCATTCGTGGAACACGCATCCCGTGAGTCACGCGTCGCCCTCCCGCCGAAGGGTAGGTTGCGACAGTTGGCGACTCCACTGGGGACTGTTTTTAGAGAGTTAGGCCATTTAATCTTGTGCAATGTTTTACCGTGACTTACCCCTTTGTTGATTTCCCTTCATTATGTTCTTGTGTATATAAACTCTTTATTGCTTTTAGTGCGTTTTAAAATGTATGCATGAGGTAAATATTTATTCATTTGATGCACACAAACACCAACACTATTTGCACACACTGTGAGTGAAAAAGGGCCCTATACCCGGGTTCATAGGAACATAAGGAGTGGTGGTGAATCTGTGATCATGCTAGGTCTCCGACTTGCTTGATTACAGTGAACCCTCATCTAGAGCTTTTCTCTTTGAAAACTTATTGTTGCTAGTAGTCCCTACTGCTGCAATATGTTCTTCGAAGAGGATGATACCTCTAGAAACCATCAAGAAAGATATGACTATCTTGGGGGTTATCACTAAATGCCTAGTTAGCTCTCTCCCTTATAGGTCCCTTAAATAGGGGCACGGAGCAAACACGCTGCGTGCCATTTTTTCACATTGCCATGCATAAGTGTCATGTACCCTTTTGCTTATATTTGTTTATATTTTCGTACTATGTACATTCCCGTATTGCGTCTTTTGCATATGCATCGCATACGGGTTCAGTCTTGATCCCCTCTGCAAACAAACCAACGGAGGGTCCGTGTCGCCTTCTTAAAAACATACGTTGGGGCCCTTTGCTACCCCTAGACGTTGTATCTAAGAAGGGGACAATACATCGGGACCCCGCATTCCTAGATTGCATCTGTGTCATATGCATTCCTTCATGCATTCATCCATTCCACCCATGAGATATCGGAGTTTTGATTTGCACCAGCTTTTTGTCTCACCTTAGCAAGCATGGGAACAAATCAAACCGGCAAGAGGTTTTACCAAGTCAAGGTTAAAAGCCTAGATACCACCAGCATCAAGGAATTCGGGCGGTTGATGGAACCTCTCCAAATGCAAGCCTTCCGCAAGACTTACTGAAAGATCTTAGAGTTGACCATAGCAGAGGTATCCATAGAAGCCATTGCATCACTCACCCAATACTACGACCAGCCTTTGAGATGCTTCACGTTCGGAGACTTCCAATTGGTACCAACCATTGAAGAATTTGAGGAAATTCTAGGATGTCCTCTCGGGGGAAGAAAACCATACCTTTCCTCCGGGTGTCTCCCCTCTTTGAGTAGAATTGCAACTGTGGTCAAGGATTCAGCCAGAGGGTTGGACCGCATAAAACAGTCTCGAAACGGCATAGCGGGCCTACCACGGAAGTACCTAGAAGACAAGGCGAGGGGTATGGCCAATCAAGGAGATTGGGTCCCGTTTATGAATGTGTTAGCTTTGCTAATTTTTGGGGTCGTCCTCTTTCCAAACATAGATGGTTTGGTGGACCTAGAAGCAATCGACGCTTTCCTTGCATACAACCATAGCAAGGAAAGTCCGGTGGTAGCTATCTTGGCCGATTTATTTGACACATTTAACCGAAGGTGCGACAAGAGTAGCGCACGGATCATCTGTTGCTTGCCCGCCCTCTGTGTTTGGTTGGTTTCACACCTGTTCCAGCAAGACACAAGGCATCCATGTCTGCTCCAGAGCCATCGCTCGTGTACTGAAAAGAGGAGAATAGATTGGGACCAGCTTTTGGCTAGGATAGGAGGTAGAACAATCAATTGGTTCCCCCGATGGAAGAAAGGAAAGGAGGGAGTCCTTTTCTCATGTGGAGGGTACCCAAACATTCCGCTGATAGGAACGAGGGGTTGTATTAACTACAATCCCGCGCTCGCTATAAGACAACTAGGGTACCCCATGAGGGGAGCACCGACGGAAGAAAGCATGTCTCCTTTCCTTGTGAGGGATTTCGGCGCGCAAAATTTCAAGGCTATACAAGCAATCCATAAGGCATGGGAAACCCCGTTAAGGAAAGATCAAGAACTTAGGGGCATTCGTAATGGCATCATTGGTGGGTACCATGAATGGCTGAAAGTTCATATACGAGGTTTAGATTGGCTCGCCAAGTTAAAAGTCGTCAGCGAAGAGAGTTTTGAAGCACCGGAAGAGGACAAAGAAGTCCAAGCTCTCAAAAGCGAGTTAGGAAAGGCGAAACTTGCCAAAAAGAAGTTCAAGTTGGCCGCTACACACATCCGGAAGGAGTGTGCCAGATTACGGGAAGAGAATGCAACTACCGCAAGAGCCCTTGAACAAGAGACCAAGAGGGCTCGCAAGGAAGAGTATGGCCGTAACAAATTTCGCAGAGCTCTGTGGGGTAGCAACAATGAACTCAAGCTGCGAAAGGAAGAGAGGGACCAATCGCGAGCACATAGCATGGTTTTGAAGGAGGAGTTAGTTGCCTGTTCAAGGTCCAAAAGAAGCTTGTCTCAGCGTTTATGCGAGACGGAGACCAACATGCTAGCTATCATTGCCAAGTACCAAGAAGAGTTAGGTCTAGCCACGACCCACGAGCATAGGATCGCGGACGAGTATGCCCAAGTATACGCGGAAAAAGAGGCTAGAGGAATGGTGATTGACTCTTTACACCAAGAGGCAACCATGTGGATGGATCAGTTTGCTCTTACCTTGAACGGGAGTCAAGAACTTCCCCGATTGTTAGCCAAGGCCAAGGCGATGGCAGACACCTACTCCGCCCCCGAAGAAATTCATGGGCTTCTCGGCTATTGTCAACATATGATAGACTTAATGGCCCACATAATTAGAAATCGTTAGGAAACTTGTATGGTCTCTCAGACCTTGACTAGATACGACTTTCTTTTTGAAATAAAATGAGTAGGTCCCATGTTTCTACTCCAAAAAAGGTTGTGCAAATCAAATCACTCCTGCATTTCATCTCTAGCATGCATTTTTTTTCTTTCTTTACCCACTCCTCACGTTTGGTTTTTTAGGGAAAAACACCATAACTAAACGCGCCACAAGGCATCCCTATCGCACCAGATCCAAATCTAGAACGATGGGTGATCAAGAGGAGACACAGGAACAGATGAAAGCCGACATGTCGGCTCTGAAAGAACAGATGGCCTCCATGATGGAGGCCATGTTAGGAATGGGGCAGCTCATAGAGAAAAATGTGGCCACCGCTGCCGCTGTCAGTTCGGCTGCAGAAGCAGACCCAACTCTCTTGGCAACTGCGCACCATCCTCCCTCAAACATAGTAGGATGGGGAAGGGACACACTGGGGCACAATGGCAACCCTCACCTGGGATACAACCGAGCGGCTTACCCTTACGGATTGCCGCCCAACTACTCACCACCCGTCTTGCAAGACGATGCGGGCAATATTGCTTCTCCCGTCCTTGAAAGAGAGCCTCCTCAACAGCCCGACGAGGTCCACAAAGACCCTCAAGACTATGCTCGAAGGGATGTCGAGTTCTATCCCCCGATCCCCGAAGGGCCAGCACCCAGCACGCTGCCTCAACCCAACATCGCGACACAATCAATAGTTTTGTCCACGGAAGGACCGCCCCCGGCAACTAAAGAAAGGAGGAAGCTCGATCTCCTCGAGGAAATATTGAGAGCCGTGGAAGGATTTGGGGACTATCCGTTCACGGACATGACGAATCTTTGCTTAGTATCCGATGTTGTTATCCCCCCGAAGTTCAAAGTGCCGGACTTCGACAAGTATAAAGGGACGACTTGTCCCAAAAACCATCTCAAGATGTACTGTCGCAAGATGGACACACACTCTAAGGATGAGAAGCTATTAATACACTTCTTTCAAGATAGCTTGGCCGGAGCCGCGGTAGTTTGGTACACTAATTTGGAAGCTTCCCGTATCCGTACTTGGAAGGATCTGATTACTGCCTTCCTAAGGCAATATCAGTATAATTCCGATATGGCTCCCGATCGCACTCAGCTGCAGAATATGTTTAAGAAAGAGGGCGAAACCTTTAAAGAATACGCACAGTGGTGGAGAGACCTGGCGGCACAAGTAGCTCCTCCCATGGTTGAGAGAGAGATGATCACCATGATGGTAGACACTCTGCTAGTGTTCTACTATGAGAAGCTAGTAGGTTGCATGCCGTCCAGCTTCGCGGATCTAGTGTTTGCCGGGGAAAGAATCGAGGTAGGGTTGAAAAGAGGAAAGTTCGATTACGTTTCCTCCACGAGTGCGAATGCCAAAAGAATCGGGGCAACGGGGGCAAAAAGGAAGGAAGGAGATGCCCATGCCGTCTCTTCAACACCCGCGTGGGTCAAACCCCCGCAGACACCTCATGGTACCCATCAGTACGCGCAACATCACCCGAGCTTCTCGGCTCATACCGGGAACGCCTCTAGTTCAGAACCCGTGCAGCCTAAGGCACCCACCCAGAGGGAAGCTCCCCAAGTTCCAATTCCGAACACGACTCGCCCGGCCGGTAATTCCAACGCAACAAGGAACTTCCCTCCAAGGCCATTTCAAGAATTCACCCCACTCCCAATGACAAACGAAGACCTCTTGCCGTCCCTCATCGCCAACCATTTGGCCATGGTAACTCCCAGAAAGGTCCTCCAACCCCCTTTCCCAAAGTGGTATGACCCTAATGCAACTTGCAAGTACCATGGGGGTGTCCTGGGGCATTCCGTTGAAAAATGCTTGGCCCTTAAATACAAGGTCCAACATTTGATGGATGCTGGATGGCTGACCTTCCAAGAGGATCGGCCCAATGTGAGAACCAACCCGCTCGCCAATCATGGAGGGGAAGCAGTTAATGCCGTTGAGTCCGATGGGCCGCGCAGGTCTAAACCTTTAAAGGATGTGGCAACCCCTAGGAGGTTTATCTTTGAGGCCCTACAAGAGGGAGGTGTGATTCCCCATAGTGGGCGTAAGGAGGATTCCTGTTTGCTGCATTCCGGCGAGCTGCATGACATAGAAACGTGTTTGGGAGTGGAGGAATTGTTACAGCAAATGATAGATCAAGGCCGACTGGAAGTTGGCAGTGAAGGAAGAGAAGAGCAGCATATATGCATGCAGTCCACGGATGGGAGCAGTGTTGCGAAGCCCAAACCCTTGGTGATATACACCCCTTAGCAGCTAGACCTGTCCCTTTCCCATACCAAAATAGCCACGCAGTCCCATGGAGATATACACCTCCGAGGGAGAAGGAAGAAGAGGCCACCGACGTCAGCTCGTTGTCAGCTAAGGTAACAAATATCACGGGACTGAGTGGTGTGACCCGTAGCGGTCGTGTGTTCGCGCCTCCGGACCTACCAGTCCAACCCGCGAACGTCAAGGGAAAAGGAAAAGTGGTGGAGGAACAAGATGGCGAAGCACCCCACGCTTCGAATAAAGATATTCCGGCAAAAGGCCTTCCGGAGAAAAAGGATGGTAAAAAGGAGGTGTCGCTAGAGGAAGCCAGCGAGTTCCTCCGTATAATTCAGCAGAGCGAATTCAAGGTTATCGAACAGCTCAACAAAACCCCGCCCAGGGTCTCGCTGTTGGAGTTACTCATGAGCTCCGAGCCTCATCGGGCTCTGCTAGTAAAAGTTCTGAACGAGGCCCACGTGGCCCAAGACATCTCGGTAGAAGGTTTCGGAGGGCTGGTCAATAATATCACTGCCAACAACTATCTCGCCTTCGCCGAAGAAGAAATCCCCGCCGAGGGGAGAGGGCATAATAAAGCTTTGCACGTATCAGTCAAGTGTATGGACCATATCGTGGCCAAAGTGCTCATCGATAATGGTTCCAGTTTAAACGTGATGCCTAAGAGCACTTTGGAGAAATTACCATTCAACGCTTCCCACTTAAAGCCGAGTTCAATGGTGGTTCGCACCTTCGACGGCACCCGCCGAGAGGTTAGGGGAGAGATCGATCTCCCAATACAGATAGGCCCTCACACCTGTCAAGTTACTTTCCAAATAATGGATATTAACCCCCCTACAGCTGTCTGTTGGGGCGCCCGTGGATCCACTCAGTAGGAGTTGTTCCCTCAACACTCCACCAAAAGTTGAAATTCGTAGTGGAAGGGCATCTGGTTATCGTATCAGGCGAGGAGGACATCTTGGTGAGCTGCCCATCCTCTATGCCTTATGTCGAAGCCGTAGAGGAGTCATTAGAGACCGTTTTCCAGTCTTTTGAGGTGGTAAGCATTTCCTCCGTGGACTCCTTCTCTGGGCAAGCTTGCCTGTCCGATGCAGCAGTAATGATGGCCCGAGTTATGTTGGGGAACGGTTACGAACCCGGAATGGGTTTGGGCAAAGACAACGGCGGCATAACTAGCCTGATAAATGCCAAAGGAAATCGTGGGAAGTATGGTTTAGGCTATAAGCCCACTCAGGCAGATATGAAGAGAAGCATTGCGGGAAGGAAGAGCGGTGGTCAAAGCTTGCATTGGAGACAAGAAAGTGAAGGAAGCCCGCCCTGCCACATAAGTAGAAGCTTTATAAGCGCGGGTCTGGGAGACGAAGGTCAAGTGATCGTGATATACGAAGATGTTGTTCCGAGTACATTGGATTTGGTACGACCATGCCCTCCTGATTTCCAGCTGGGAAATTGGCGAGTGGAGGAACGCCCCGGCATTTACGCAACGAGCATAATGTAAACCTTTATGGTTTTAAAAGCTCTATAGTTGGGCCTAGGCTTTAGAGTTTTTCCTTTGGTTAAGGCTTTGTGTCTTTTGTTTTTGAATTTATAATACAAGGACCTTTCTTCATCTGTTCCTACGTCTCTACCCATTCTCATTCATTTGCATGTTTACTTCTTTATTTCTGAAACGGCAGATCCGATGACGAGTCCCCCGAAGGTACTAATACCTGGGACCCGCTTATCAACTTCGAGCAAGAAACGAATCAAACGAAAGATGAAGGGAACGAAGATGTGGGACTTCCCCCAGAATTAGAAAGGATGGTCGCCCATGAGGACCAAGAAATGGGGCCTCATCAAGAAGAAACAGAACTAGTAGACTTGGGAATTGATAATCCTGCTAAAAGACTACCAAGAAATGGGGCACAGGTATTACCGCACCTATCCGTGAAGAATTAATAATCCTGCTAAAAGACTACCAAGACATCTTTGCTTGGTCATACCAAGATATGCCTAGTTTGAGTTCTGACATTGTACATCACCGATTACCTCTAAATCCCGAGTGTTCCCCGGTAAAGCAGAAACTGAGAAGGATGAAGCCCGAAACATCCTTGAAGATAAAAGAAGAAGTGAAGAAGCAATTTGACGCTGGTTTTCTGGCCGTCGCTCGGTATCCGGAATGGGTTGCCAACATTGTACCGGTCACTAAGAAAGATGGGAAAGTACGAATGTGTGTGGATTATCGGGACCTGAATCGGGCCAGTCCCAAGGACAATTTTCCTTTGCCACACATCGATATCCTCGTGGATAACACGACCAATTTCGCTTTATTTTCCTTCATGGATGGTTTCTCCGGTTACAATCAGATAAAGATGGCGCCAGAGGATATGGAAAAGACTACCTTCGTCACCCTGTGGGGGACGTTCTGTTACAAGGTGATGTCCTTTGGACTCAAGAATGCTGGGGCAACTTATCAACGGGCCATGGTAGCTTTGTTCCATGATATGATGCATCAAGAGATCGAGGTCTACGTGGACGACATAATTGCTAAATCTAAATCCGAGGAAGAACACCTTGTCAACCTGCGGAAGTTGTTCGAAAGGCTTAAGAAATATCAATTAAGGTTGAACCCCGCCAAGTGTACCTTTGGGGTTAAATCAGGGAAATTGCTTGGTTTCATCGTGAGCCAGAAAGGGATAGAGGTAGACCCCGAAAAGGTGAAGGCCATCCTTGAGATGCCAGAACCTCGTACTGAGAGGCAAGTCCGAGGCTTCCTGGGACGCTTGAATTATATTGCCAGATTCATATCGCAGCTCACCGCCATTTGTGAGCCGTTGTTCAAGCTCTTACGCAAAAACCAAACTGATCGCTGGAATGAGGATTGCCAAGAAGCTTTTGGAAGGATCAAGAAGTGCCTAATGAATCCTCCCGTACTTATGCCACTAGTACCTGGAAGGCCTCTCATCTTGTACATGACAATCTTAGACGAGTCAATGGGGTGTATGCTGGGGCAACATGACGAATCCGGAAAGAAAGAGCGCGCTGTTTACTACCTAAGTAAGAAGTTCACGACCTGTGAAATGAACTACTCCTTGCTCGAAAGAACGTGTTGTGCTTTAGTATGGGCATCCCATCGCCTAAGGCAGTACATGCTAAGCCATACTACCTGGTTGATATCCAAGATGGACCCGGTTAAGTACATCTTTGAAAAGCCAGCTCTCACGGGACGAATCGCCGGTGGCAGGTCCTGCTATCCGAGTTTGATATAGTCTACGTCACCCAAAAGGCGATAAAAGGAAGCGCCTTAGCAGATTATTTGGCTCAACAGCCTCTTAACGACTATCAGCCCATGCATCCTGAATTCCCGGATGAGGACATCATGGCCTTGTTTGAGGAAAAATTGGACGAAGATCGGGACAAATGGACCGTATGGTTTGAGGGAGCGTCAAACATTCTAGGCCATGGCGTTGGGGCAGTATTGGTCTCTCCGGACAATCAATGTGTACCTTTCACAGCCAGGCTAGGATTCGACTGCACAAACAACATGGCCGAATATGAAGCATGTGCCCTGGCCATCCAGGTAGCGATTGACTCCAATGTCAAACTACTCAAGGTGTACGGCGACTCAGCGTTGGTAATCCATCAGCTGAGAGGGGAATGGGAAACTAGAGATCCCAAGCTGATACCCTACAAGACCTATATCAAGGAATTGGCTAAGACTTTTGATGAGATCTCCTTCCATCATGTTCCCCGCGAGGAAAATCAAATGGCGGATGCGCTTGCTACTTTGGCATCTATGTTCCAGCTAACGCCGCACGGGGATCTACCCTACATTGAATTTTGGTGTCGTGGCAAACCCGCGCATTGTTGCCAAGTAGAAGAGGAACGGGACGGAAAGCCTTGGTATTTCGACATCAAGCGATATGTCGTAAGCAAAGAATACCCGCCAGAGATTGTCGACAATGATAAGAGGACATTGAGAAGGTTGGCAGCCGGTTTCTTCATGAGTGGAAGTATACTGTATAAGAGAAATCACGACATGACACTCCTGCGGTGTGTGGATGCCAGGGAGGCAAATCACATGATCGAGGAAGTCCATGAGGGCTCGTTTGGAACGCACGCCAACGGGCATGCTATGGCCAGGAAGATCCTAAGAGCAGGTTATTATTGGCTTACCATGGAAAGTGATTGTTGTGTCCATGTGAGGAAATGCCACAAATGTCAAGCGTTCGCAGATAATATCAATGCCCCACCACATCCTCTGAATGTCATGTCCGCCCCTTGGCCTTTCTCCATGTGGGGAATAGATGTCATCGGGGCCATTGAATGGTCATCGCCCCAAGGCCTCGAATGGTCATCGCTTCATCCTCGTAGCGATAGATTATTTTACCAAGTAGGTCGAGGCGGCCTCCTATACCAATGTCACGAGGGGTGTGGTGGTCAGGTTCATTAAGAAAGAGATCATCTGCCGATATGGTTTGCCAAGGAAGATTATCACGGACAACGGCACCAAGGGTTTGGGCAATAAGAATATCAAAAAGATTATCCAAAAGATGACTGTGTCATACAGAGATTGGCACGAAATGCTCCCATTCGCGTTACACGGTTACCGAACTTCAGTGCGAACGTCAACTAGGGCAACGCCGTTCTCATTGGTATATGGGATGGAGGTTGTGTTACCGTTTGAGGTAGAAGTCCCGTCATTAAGGATCTTGGCAGAATCCGGATTAAAGGAATCAGAGTGGGCTCAAACGCTCTACGATCAGCTCAACCTCATTGAGGGTAAGCGCTTAACGGCCATGAGTCATGGGCGCTTGTACCAGCAAAGAATGAAGAGTGCATTCGACAAGAAGCTACGCTTGCGCAAGTTCCATGAGGGAGACCTTGTGCTAAAGAAAATGTCCCATGCCGTGAAGGACAATCGAGGAAAATGGGCCCCAAACTACGAAGGGCCTTTTGTTGTGAAGAGGGCTTTTTTCGGAGGAGCCCTGGTGCTTACCAACCTGGATGGCGAAGAGCTACCTTCACCCGTGAATTCTGATGTCGTCAAGCGATATTATGCTTAGAATCTGGGGCAATTAAGGGTGTCGCTGCATGTTCTTTATCCTTATGTGTTTTCTGGATTTCCCCCAGGGATTCCCCGTCTACTGTATCTCTCGTTACAGTCTTTCAAAGAAATGAACGTGGATTCGAGGCTTTAGTCCTAACGTTGGTTTCAAACCTTGCGTTAATTTGTGATCACCTGAGCCCTTCCGCTCAGTTCATGGGATGCCCCAAGCGCTTAATTAAAATTGAACCTAAACCAACTTTCACTAAAATTTGCTGCATTTGAAAACATTCATGCATACGCATACGCATGCATATTGTTGTGGTCAAACAGGGGCGGGATCATCTTGAGCTACCTTTTGGGGTGGGGACAAAACATGAACAGCAGAAACCAACCAAGGTAAGACAACGACGCGGTCGGGATTGGCCATACCTGGTTGTTTATTACTTGCAGGTACTTAGGAACGGATGCAACTGGGGATGGGGTCACGACCGACTGATCATCGCCCCTTCTCTGCGCTAAACAAGCAGAGAACGTCGCTGCAAGGCAGCCCCATATCCTTTGTATTCGCAGTTTCCTTTTACTATTTGTTTGTTTTAAAAATAAGTAATCAACGCCTAATTCTAACTTAAGTAAGTTCAAGGTAGGCGAGACGCTAACCCATGAAAAAGGAGGGGACATGGGTAATGTTCCCCTCAAAAAAAAAAAAAAAAAGTGCAGGTTAGCTCGCCTGGGCGAGCAACCCCTGCACCAAATTATAAAAGTGACGAAAGGGGGGATGTTTTTGCATTCAAAAACTTCTTTTCCCCCCTTTTCAAAAGCCATACCCACGGAATTTACGAGTTTGCAGCCCTAGGATCTCTATTTTTCGCATTTTTCGATTCCGTTTTGCGCTTTTATTCATCACCAACAAGTAAGTGTTCCATCCTTAAGCTTTCTAGCTTTTCATTGGTGTATTTTGATCTCCTTTTGGTGCTCTAAATTGTGGGAATGTGCTCAAATATGTGGGGCAATTTTGGTTTGTTTTCTTGCTTGATTGGGTCGAATTGGGGGTTTGTATGAGATGGCCCTAGGCCTATAATGCATTTTGAAGCAATGGGATATGCCACATTGTCCCCGTTCTCTTGCTATTAATGCCTAAACGCGCGCCCACCAAGTGTTCGGTGAAATGCCTCAATGGCATTAGCGCGTGGTTTTCGTAGGAAAACAACCCATGGGGCATTTTGGTTTGCACATATTTTCCCTTTTTTGGGACATGCATTCATTTCCGAAAGGGCTAGAGTAATTGCCCCACATATATCCTAGGCCTAGGAACCAAAGTTTTTATGCAAAAGAACACAAGAGGAGGTGCATATTGGGTAAAGTTACCCTTTTTGGCCAGCAATCAGCTATGAGCCACGCTACAATAATTTCCCTACGCCTAGATGTTTAGGAATTTTGCTCATCATAAATGTGTAGGTTTAGAATAGGTAGCAAAATACCTTTGGCAATTTACACTTTGGGTGTGGTAGCAAAATACTTGAATGTATGTACATGTAATTTTGGGTAGTCAAAATGTCTCACAAAAAAATATATATATGTTGCATGTTATGTAAAGAAAATACATTACAAAAATACCTTTTAATTTGAATGCAATTTTAGTCAGCAAAAGAAAATATACTTGAATTTGCATGCGGCTTTAGGTAGCAAAAACACTTGAATAAAGCATGAAATGTAGCACCTTATTGTGTAGATAGCCAAGGTTCATCACAAAGTTTGTATATGCATAGGTATTAGAAATACCAGAATGTGCACGTGTGCAATTTTTGGTAGCCAAGATGCTTTGAGTATGCATGTATGTAAATTTAGCCAAGGAAATGCATGTGATGTAGGTAGCAAATACACCTTGGAAGTACATATAAATAATCTAGGTAACGAAGGTGCCTTAATTGTGCATGGGTGCATTTTTCTTAGTTAGAAGAATATCTTGTGCGAGTCAATGCTCGTAAGGGAGTATGTGCATGAGTTTACTCTAAATTTACATTGATATTTGTGTTTATTAAAGGAGGTTGTATGCCATTTTTGTTTTAAGAATAGCATTTCTTGGTAAAACTAACTTTCCAAATGTTTGCCTTCGCAGAAAATGGCCCCGAAGAAGCTTGCCTCAAAGAGGTCCAGGAAGGACAAGGCGGCCGAAGGAACTAGTTCCGCTCCTGAGTATGACAGTCACCGCTTTAGGAGCGTCGTACACCAGCAGCGCTTCGAGGCCATCAAGGGATGGTCATTTCTCCGGGAGCGACGCGTCCAGCTTAGAGACGACGAGTATACTGATTTCCAGGAGGAGATAGGGCGCCGGCGGTGGACATCACTGGTTACCCCCATGGCCAAGTTCGATCCAGAAATAGTCCTTGAATTTTATGCCAATGCTTGGCCAACAGAGGAGGGCGTGCGTGACATGAGGTCCTGGGTAAGGGGTCAATGGATCCCATTTGATGCAGATGCTATCGGCCAGCTCCTAGGATATCCGTTAGTGCTGGAAGAGGGCCAGGAGTGCGAGTATGGCCAGAGGAGGAACCGGTCTGCTGGGTTCGATGAGGAGGCCATCGCCCGGCTGCTATGTATACCGGGGCAAGATTTTGCCCGGACTGCTGCAGGGAGGCGAGTGCAAATTATGCGCACCAACATGACCACCCTGACTCAGATATGGATGACTTTGTTGCTCAGCAACATCCTGACCACCGATCATAATTCCGACCTCCCCCTGCCGAAGTGTCAGCTGGTGTACGCCCTCCTGACGCAGATGAGCATCCATGTGGCTCAGTTAATCGCTAATGCCATCTATATTTTTGCTGGTATGGCGCCTACCAGGCACCCTTTGGACCCAGATAAGTCCAACAGGGCCCTGGGATTTCCCGCACTGATCACAGGACTCTGCCAGTCGTTCGGAGTCCCCGTTGCACCTACCGAGGTAATTCAGCCACCCATCACCCGGGCTTTTATTGAGAAGTACTGTACCCAGAGACAGGCTCAGGGTGATGCTCCACAGGCCGCAGGCGCGCCCCCACCACCTCATCAGGCTGGCCAGGCTGGGTCATTTAACACGGAGCAGTATTTACGGCATTTGGTTCGCCAGCAGGCGGCCAACCACCGGGCACATGTACAAACCCATGATTGTCTGTACCAGATGAGCCTCAGCATGCAGAGCCAGCGCTTCGATTCTTTTTCATGCCCTACTCCAGACCAGTTCAGGGCAGAGGTCGCATGGCCCGGAGATTGGCCCGAGGCCCAAGTAGGAGAGGCGCCCCCAGAAGCTTCCGGCGATGGAGAAGAGGCCCACGAGGACGAGGAGATGGCCGATTTGCTTGACTTCTTGGGAGGGAGTGGAGCTACATGATTGGGAGATCCCCAGATTCATGTTTTCTTTCGTATTTCTTTTATCATTTATATGTTATGTTTTGACTTGAGAGACTAACATTTGTTTTTGTTGTTTCGATTTTCATTTGTACAGCGCATACATTTTTGTTGGGATTGTTGCGTTAGTGTCTATATATCATTATTGTCAATGATGTTTGAAATTTTGGAACCGTGTAGAGTTCTTCGTTTAGGAACATCGTCCAAAAAAATATATAATAAAACAAACAAAAATCATGATAAAAATAAAAATAAAAATAAAAAAAAGGGAAAAAGAGAGCAAATAAGGAAAAGGAAAGCAAGTAAGAAAAAGATGGGGAAAAGGAAAATAAGTTGTCTAGCTGAAAAACCAACAGGCTTTTGAAAAGAGATGACTTCCAACTTTTCTTTGAAAAAAATTCGCTGATCATAGCTATTTTTGGAAGAAATGTGTGTGTACACCCGAAGGGTAATCGCTGTGAAATTTCCCCGGACGCCCGAAATGGACTCAGATGAATGCACAAATTGATAAAAGAACATATTTTGGAAACATTGGGTTGACTAAAATAGAGGAAATGAATCCTGAGCCCTAGCATCACACGACCATAAAAATTTGACACTTGAGTGTCCACATAGGTGCATGCATGACCAGTTTTGCATAAAGTTTCCAAATCATCATTTTTTGCATTTGTGTCATGGAAATAATGTGGGGCATCCCTTTTATCCTTGAACCAAACCAAACCCTGACATGTATCGTGTCTAGCCATTCTACAAGTCTTGAGCCAAAATCCTGACTCACCATAAACCTTGACCTAGGGTGAGAATGTCAATCCTTACCCTCGGAAGCAAAAAAAGAAGGAAAGGAAATTTCCAATCAAAGAGAAAGAAAAAAAGAGGAAAGGAAATTCCCAATCAAAAGGTGGGAGAAAGAAAAAAGAAAAGAAAGAAAATTCCCAACCAAAGAATGGGAGAAAGTAAAAAAAGAAGGAAAGAAAGTTCCTGATCAAAGAAACTAGAAGAAATGTGCAGAAAGGTCTTTTTGACCAGACAATATCTGAACAATACAGAATTGTCACCAAATGAACAAGAGGAAGAAAAGGAAACCATGACCTAAAAGTGGTCTTCTCCCTTTGATTACCAACCAAAATCCTGTGCATCGGTGACTTGCTCGCCTCGCGCAAAACAAAAACAGAAAAGGAAAAGGCCAAAAACACGCAAAAGCCGAAAAGCCCACCAAAAGAACCCATTCCCAAGGGAAGTCCTATTGATGCATGATCACGCATGTAATTTTTGATTTGATAGGAAATAATTTGCAAAGTCAAGTCATGACATATCTATGGTTCGGAATTAGGATAAAACACTTACCTGTGCGAGATTGATACACTTTGAGTGGATTTCTTCTATTTTTGTCGAACCCAGTGTTTCCTCTAAATGGTCATTTAGAAACGAAATGCTAACATCTAAAATCTCATTTATGGTTATGGGGGATTTCATCAGCATACTCTTCTTCCCCGGTAGACGCATTGTTTTTCACTCAAAAAGCATATGCTGCTCTGATCAGTTGGAATATTTGTCTCTTTGCTAAAGCATGTTTGCATTTTAGTGGAGAAAACACCAAGACTTATTCAAGTCTCACAAGTTATCCAGAACTACGTAGGTCTGAGTTCCTCATTGGAGGATACGTAGGAGCAAGAGCCTCGCTTTTGTCGACCACACCACCTTTTGTTGCCATGACCCAAGAGCTGGTAACCCGCGGAGACAAAATTTGGTCATTCCGCACCCCTTTGCCATTCAGACGCAGTCGTGTCCGATGGCACGCAGAGACAATTTATGGTCATTCTGCACCCTTTTGTCATCCAGAGGCGGCGGGCCCGATGACATGCGGAGACAAAATTTGGTCATTCCGCACCCCTTTGGCATTCAGACACAGTCGTGTCCGATGGCACGCAGAGACAAATTATGGTCATTCTGCACCCTTTTGTCATCCAGAGGCGGCGGGCCCGATGACATGCAGAGACAAAATTTGGTCATTCCGCACCAGTTTGCCATTCAGACACAGTCGTGTCCGATGGCACGCAGAGACAAATTATGGTCATTCTGCACCCTTTTGTCATCCAGAGGCGGCGGGCCCGATGACATGCAGAGACAAAATTTGGTCATTCCGCACCCCTTTGCCATTCAGACACAGTCGTGTCCGATGGCACGCATAGACAAATTATGGTCATTCTGCACCCTTTTGTCATCCAGAGGCGGCGGGCCCGATGACATGCGGAGACAAAATTTGGTCATTCCGCACCCCTTTGCCATTCAGACACAGTCGTGTCCGATGGCACGCAGAGACAAATTATGGTCATTTTGCACCCTTTTGTCATCCAGAGGCGGCGGGCCCGATGACATGCAGAGACAAAATTTGGTCATTCCGCACCCCTTTGCCATTCAGACACAGTCGTGTCCGATGGCACGCAGAGACAAATTATGGTGATTCTGCACCCTTTTGTCATCCAGAGGCGGCGGGCCCGATGACATGCAGAGACAAAATTTGGTCATTCCACACCCCTTTGCCATTCAGACACAGTCGTGTCCGATGGCACGCAGAGACAAATTATGGTCATTCTGCACCCTTTTGTCATCCAGAGGCGGCGGGCCCGATGACATGCAGAGACAAAATTTGGTCATTCCGCACCCCTTTGCCATTCAGACACAGTCGTGTCCGATGGCACGCAGAGACAAATTATGGTCATTCTGCACCCTTTTGTCATCCAGAGGCGGCGGGCCCGATGACATGCAGAGACAAAATTTGGTCATTCCGCACCCCTTTGCCATTCAGACACAGTCGTGTCCGATGGCACGCAGAGACAAATTATGGTCATTCTGCACCCTTTTGTCATCCAGAGGCGGCGGGCCCGATGACATGCAGAGACAAAATTTGGTCATTCCGCACCCCTTTGCCATTCAGACACAGTCGTGTCCGATGGCACGCAGAGACAAATTATGGTCATTCTGCACCCTTTTGTCATCTAGAGGCGGCGGGCCCGATGACATGCAGAGACAAAATTTGGTCATTCCGCACCCCTTTGCCATTCAGACACAGTCGTGTCCGATGGCACGCAGAGACAAATTATGGTCATTCTGCACCCTTTTGCCATCCAGAGGCGGCGGGCCCGATGACATGCGGAGACAAAATTTGGTCATTCCGCACCCCTTTTCCATTCAGACACAGTCGTGTCCGATGGCACGCAGAGACAAATTATGGTCATTCTGCACCCTTTTGTCATCCAGAGGCGGCGGGCTCGATGACATGCGGAGATAAAATTTGGTCATTCCGCACCCCTTTGCCATTCAGACACAGTCGTGTCCGATGGCACGCAGAGACAAATTATGGTCATTCTGCACCCTTTTGCCATCCAGAGGCGGCGGGCCCGATGACATGCGGAGACAAAATTTGGTCATTCCGCACCCCTTTTCCATTCAGACACAGTCGTGTCCGATGGCACGCAGAGACAAATTATGGTCATTCTGCACCCTTTTGTCATCCAGAGGCGGCGGGCCCGATGACATGCAGAGACAAAATTTGGTCATTCCGCACCCCTTTGCCATTCAGACACAGTCGTGTCCGATGGCACGCAGAGACAAATTATGGTCATTCTGCACCCTTTTGTCATCCAGAGGCGGCGGGCCCGATGACATGCAAAGACAAAATTTGGTCATTCCGCACCCCTTTGCCATTCAGACACAGTCGTGTCTGATGGCACGCAGAGACAAATTATGGTCAGTCTGCACCCTTGGTCAATCGCGGCCGACAAGCCCGTTGACACGTGGAGATTTACATCATCTTCCGCACTCACAAGATCTGTCATACTGACTTTTGAGTCACGCTGACGGGCGGAAATACCCGAGTGGTTATCTGTATAAACATTCTTTTGCTATTTGTAAGACAGAACGCTTGATAACAGGCAGAGACTGACATCGTCTTCTGCACCTTTTGTTCCCCCTGGAACAACGAGTCATTTGCATGCTGAAATTTTATGGTTACCCGCGACTCTCGTCAACCGAGAGGAACGAAATTTGTGTCTTATCTTTACTTTCCTTTTATCTCCAATAAAAGACAAGTAAAGAGGGGCAATTGTCATACCCTAATTTCGTCCGGGGACCTTTGCTTGATGACATGCGACTTTTGTTTGGTCCTTGTAAGGTGCTTGGCACCCATCATTAGGCAATTTGTGAAATTCCGGCGTGCCAGAAAACAAAAGAAAATATTGATCCACAATCCGTAAGGTTCCGTGACACACCGAAAATCAAATGGAAGCATCGTTGCACAATTAGTGAGGTTCCGTAGCATTCCGTAACTCAAAAAGGGGATGATTATGTAATCCACAAGGTTCCGTAACATTACGGAAAGAAAACAAGTATCGTTACGAAATTCGTAAGTTTCCGTAACTTTGCAAGAAAAAGAATCACCAAAAAAAAGGTAGGGGGTGTACTTAGTAAAAATGGGGGTGCAAATAGCAACCAGGCCCACTTGGGCCCTCCAAAAGATTCCTCCAGAAGGCTGTTGCTTCTGGAGGAAGCAACCCTGCTCGCCTGGGCAAGCTGAGCTCGCCTGGGCGAGCTGGGTGGCAAGCATCTCCCTTATTTTGCTATAAATAGGGGAGGAAGTGAAGTGGAAAAGGGTTCAGCCCCTTAGGCACTTCTCTCTCTTTCGAATTTGCTTGGAAAAATTGTTTCCGTGAAGAAAATCTAAGCCGAGGCGCTTCCGAAACGTTTCCGTAAGGAATTTCGCGAAGGTTTCGACCGTTCTTCGACGTTCTTCATTCGTTCTTCATCGTTCTTCGATCTTCAACGGGTAAGTACCTCGAACCAAGCTTTTCGATTCATTCTATGTACCCGTGGTGGTCCACATTGTGTTTCGTGTATTTTTATTCTCGTTTTATTTACTTTTTATACCCCCTTTTGACGTGCTTAAGCCATTTTATTTAAGTCATTTCTCGCTTAACCTAAAAATAAAATAAATTTCCACCGATCGTTTGAATTGTATTATCCATTAACTTCGGTTAAAATGAATTCTGACCGTTCGGTCGTGCCGTAACCACGTTGGAAATCAAAAAGAGGTAAAGTAATAATATAATAATAAAAAAATAAAGTCTTTTAGTAAAATAAAGCGAAAAATCAATCGGACGTTTTCTCTTTGGGATTTCTCATTCTTAATCGAATTGACTAATAACTAAAGTGAAACTAAGGCTAAAATCAACTCGCCTAGTCAAGCTCGTCCATAAAAATAGGTTTTTGAAGTTTGTCATTTCAATTTCTTACTAAGTAAATGGATTGTTTTCAAGGTCCAACGCCCTAAAATGATCACCTTTTAAGTAAAAAGAATCACTTGATAAGAAAGAACTACGTAGGTCAGATTTCCTCATCGCAATTGAGGAATACGTAGGAGCAAAGGGAAACTCCCTTGTCGACCACAAAAAGAGAAAAAATATAAAAAGGGTATAAAGGATATAAAGACATAAAAAGGGAACATTAAAAATCAAAGTCATGTTTGCACATTCGATTAAAGGCTGCCGTCCCTTGGGACAGACGTGTGGGGTGCTAATACCTTCCCCGGGCGTAAATACAACTCCCGAACCTTTCACTTAAAAGTTCGTAGATCGCGTCTTTTCCGGTTTTTCCGACGTTTTCCTCAAACAAACGTTGGTGGCGACTCCGCGCGTATTCCTTTCGTGGAACACGCATCCCGCGAGTCACGCGTCGCCCTCCCGCCGAAGGGTAGGTTGCGACAACTTTTTTCTATGATCAGTTGGAGGTTTTTGTTTCTTTACTAAAGCAAATTCGCATTTTAGTGAAAGAATGCTGAGACTATTTTTAGTCTTGCACATTTTTCATCCAGAGACGGCGCGTCCGATGACATGCGGAGATACATTATGGTTATCCCCACCATTTGTCAACCAGAGGAAAGCGAGCCCGTTGACACACAGAGACTAAGGTCGTCATCTGCACCTTTTATCAACCAGAGGCAAGCGAGCCCGTCGACACGCAGAGACTAACGTCGTCTTCTGCACCTTTGTCATCCAGAGACGGTGAGCCCGATGACATGCAGAGGTACCTTATGGTTATCCGCACCTTTTGTCAACCAGAGGAAAGTGAGCCTGTTGAAACGTTGTCGTCATCTACACCTTTTGCCAACCAGAGGCAAGCGAGCCCATTGACACGCAGAGACTAACATCGTCTTCTGAACCTTAGTCATCCAGAGACGGCGAGTCTGATGACATGCAAAGATACCTTATGGTTAACTGTACCTTTTGTCAACCAGAGGCAAGCGAGCCCATTCACAAGCAGAGACTAACATCATCATCTGCACCTTTTCTCTACCACAGGCATGCGAGACCGATGAGACACAGAGACTAACATCGTCTTCTGCACCTTTTTCATCCAGAGACGGCGAGTCCGATGACAAGCGGAGATACCTTATGGTTATCCGCACCTTTTGTCAACCAGAGGCAAGCGAGCACATTGACACACAGAGACTAATGTCGCCATCTGCACATTTTGTCAGCCAGAGGCAAGCAAGCCCGATGACATGCAGAGACTAACGTCGTCTTCTACAACTTTGTCATCCAGAGATGGCGAGTAAGATGACATGTAGAGGTACCTTATGGTTACTCGCACCTTTTGTCAACCAGAGGCAAGCGAGCCCGTTGACACGCAGAGACTAACATCGTCATCTGCACGTTTTGTCAACCAAAGGCAAGCGAGCCCGTTGACACGTAGAGACTAACGTTGTCTTCTGCACATTTGTCATCAAGAGACGGCAAGCCCGATGACATGCGGGGGTACCTTATGGTTATCAGCACCTTGTGTCAACAAGAGGCAAGCGAGCCTATTGACACGCAGAGACTAACATCGTCATCTGCACCTTTTGTCGACAAGAGGCAAGCGAGCCTATTGACACGTAGAGACTAATGTTGTCTTCTGCACATATGTCATCCAGAGACGGCGAGTTCAATGACATGCAGAGGTACCTTATGGTCATCTGCACCTTTTGTCAACCAGGGGTAAGCGAGCCTTTTGACATACAGAGACTAACATCGTCATCTGCACCTTTTGTCAACCAAAGGCAAGCGAGCCGGTTGAAACACAAAGAATAACATCATCTTCTGCACCTTTGTCATCCATAAACGGCGAGTCCGATGACTTGCGGATATACCTTATTTTTATCAGATCCATTTGTGAACCAGAGGCAAGCGAGCCCGTTGACACACAGACACTAACGTCGTCATTTGCACCTTTTGTCAACCAGAGGTAAGCGAGCCCGTTGACACGCAGAGACTAACGTCGTCTTCTGCACCTTTGTCATCCAGAGACGGCGAGTTCGATGACATACGGAGGTACCTTATGAATATTCGCACCTTTTGTCAACCAGAGGCAAACGAGCCCGTTGACATACAAAGACTACTGTCATGACCTGCACCTTTGTCAACCAGAGGCAAGCGAGCCCATTGACATGCAGAGACTAACATCGTCTTTCGCACCTTTGTCATCCAGACATGTCGAGTCCGATGACATGCGGAGATACCTTATGGTTATCCGCACCTATTGTCAACTAGAGGCAAGCGAGCCTGTTGACACACGGAGACTAAAGTTGTCATCTGCACCTTTTATCAACTAGAGGCAAGCGAGACCGCTGACACGCAGAGACAAACGTCATCTGCTACATCTTTGACATCGAAAGACGACGAGTCCCATGACATGCGGAGATACCTTATGGTTATCTGCACCAATTGTCAACCAGAAGCAAGCGAGTCAGTTGACACGCAGAGACTAACATCGTCATCAGCACCTTTTGTCAGCCAGAGGCAAGAAAGCCCGATGGCATGCAGAGACTAACGTCGTCTTCTACACCTTTGTCATCCAGAGACGGCGAGTAAGATGACATGCAGAGGTACGTTATGGTTACTCACACATTTTGTCAACCAGAGGCAAGCGAGCCCGTTAACACGCAGAGACTGACATCGTCATCTGCACCTTTTGTCAACCAGAAGCAAGTGAGCCCGTTGACACGCAGAGACTAACGTTGTCTTTTGCACCTTTGTCATCAAGAGACGGCGAGCCCGATGACATGCAGTGCTACCTTATGGTTATCCGCACCTTTTGTAAACTAGAGGCAAGCAATCCTGTTGACACACAAAGAATAACATCGTCATCTGCACCTTTTGTCAACACGAGGCAAGCGAGCCCATTGACACGCAGAGACTAACGTCATCTGCTAAATCTTTGTCATCCAGAGACAGCGAGTCCGATGACATGTGGAGGTACCCTATGGTTATCCGCATCTTTTGTCAACCAGAGGCAAGCGAGCCCGGTTACATGCATAGACTATTGTCATCACCTGCACCTTTTATCAACCAGAGGCAAGCGAGCCCATTGACACACAGAGACTAACATTGTCTTTCGCACCTTCGTCATCCAGAGATGGCGAGTCCGATGACATGCGGAGATACCTTATGGTTAACCGCACCTATTGTCAACCAGAGGCAAGAGAGCCCATTGACATGCAAAGGCTAAGGTCGTCATCTGCACCTTTTATCACCCAAAGGCAAGCGAAACCGTGGACATGTAGAGACTAACGTCATCTGCTACATCTTTGTCACCCAGAGACGGTGAGTCCAATGACATGCAGAGATACCTTATGGTTATCCGCACCAATTGTCAACAAGAGGCAAGCGAGCCCGTTGACACGCAGAGACTAACATCGTCATCTGCACCTTTTGTCAGCTAGAGGCAAGCAAGCCCGATGACATGCAAAGACTAACGTCGTCTTCTGCACCTTTGTCAGCCAGAGACGGCGAGTAAGATGACATGCAGAGGTACCTTATGGTTACTCGCACCTTTTGTCAACCAGAGGCAAGCGAGCCCGTTAACACGCAGAGACTAACGTTGTCTTCTACACCTTTGTCATAAAGAGACGGCAAGCCCAATGACATGCGGGGGTACCTTATGGTTATCAGCACCAATTGTCAACAAAAGGCAAGCGAGCCCGTTGACACGCAAAGACTAACATCGTCATCTGCACCTTTTGTCAGCTAGAGGCAAGCAAGCCCGATGACATGCAAAGACTAACGTCGTCTTCTGCACCTTTGTCAGCCAGAGACGGCGAGTAAGATGACATGCAGAGGTACCTTTGGTTGCTCGCACCTTTTGTCAACCAGAGGCAAGCAAGCCCGTTGACACGCAGTGACTAACATCGTGATCTGCACCTTTTGTCAACTAGAGGTAAGCGAGCCCGTTGACACGCAGAGACTAACGTTGTCTTCTGCACCTTTGTCATCAAGAGACGGCAAGTACGATGACATGCGGGGTTACCTTATGGTTATCAACACCTTGTGTCAACATGAGTCAAGCGAGCCAGTTGACACACAGAGACTAATGTCGTCAACTGCACCTTTTGTCAACAAGAGGCAAGCGAGCCCATTGACACGCAGAGACTAATGTTGTCTTCTCCACCTTTGTCATCATGAGACGGCAAGCCCGATGACATGCGGGGGTACCTTATGATTATCCGCACCTGTTGTCAACTAGAGGCTAGAGAGCCCATTGACACGCAGAGAATAACGTCGTCATCTGCACCATTTGTCAACCAGATGCAAGCAAGCTCATTGACACGCGGAGAATTACATCGTTTTTTGCACCTTTTTCATCCAGAGACGGCGAGTTCGATCACATGCAGAGATACCTTATGGATATCCGCACCTGTTGTCAACCAGAGGCTAGAGAGCCCATTGACACACAGAGACTAACGTTGTCATCTACATCTTTTTTCAACCAGAGGGAAGCGAACCCGTTGACACACAAAGACTAACGTCATCTTCTGCATCTTTGACATCCAAGGACGGCGAGTTCGATGACGTGCGGAGATACCTTATGGTTATCCGCACCAATTGTTAACCAGAGGCAAGCGAGCCCATTGACACGCAGAGATTAACGTCGTCATCTGCATCTTTTATCAACCAGAGGCAAGAGAGACCGTTGACACGCAGAGACTAACGTCATCTGCTACATCTTTGATATCCAAAGACGGCGAGTCCGATGACGTGCGGAGATACCTTATGGTTATCTGCACCAATTGTCAACCAGAGGCAAGCGAGCCCATTGACATGCAGAGACTAACATCATCATTTGCACCTTTTGTCAGCAAGAGGCAAGCAAGCCCGATGACATGCAGAGACTAACGTCGTCTTTTGCACCTTTGTCATCTAGAGACGGCGAGTAAGATAACATGTAGAGGTACCTTATGGTTACTCGCACCTTTTGTCAACCAGAGGCAAGCAAGCCCATTGACACGCAATGACTAACATCGTGATCTGCACCTTTTGTCAACCAGAGGCAAGCGAGCCCGTTGACACGCAGAGACTAACGTTGTCTTCTGCACCTTTGTCATCAAGAGACGGAAAGTACGATGACATGCGGGGGTACCTTATGGTTATCAGCACCTTGTGTCAATAAAAGGCAACCGAGCCAGTTGACACGCAGAGACTAACGTCGTCATCTGCACCTCTTATCAACAAGAGGCAAGCGAGCCCGTTGACACGCAGAGACTAATGTTGTCTTCTGCACCTTTGTCATCAAGAGACGGCAAGCCCGATGACATGCGGGGGTACCTTATGATTATCCGCACCTGTTGTCAACCAGAGGCTAGAGAGCCCATTGCCATGCAGAGACTAACGTCGTTATCTGCACCATTTGTCAACCAGATGCAAGCAAGCTCGTTGACACGCAGAGAATTACATCGTTTTCTGCACCTTTTTCATCAAGAGACGGCGAGTTCGATCACATGCAGAGATACCTTATGGATATCCGCACCTGTTGTCAACCAGAGGCTAGAGAGCCCATTGACACCCAGAGACTAACGTTGTCATCTGCATCTTTTTTCAACCAGAGGGAAGCGAACCCGTTGACACACAAAGACTAACGTCATCTTCTGCATCTTTGACATCCAAAGACGGCGAGTCCGATGACGTGCGGAGATACCTTATGGTTATCCGCACCAATTGTTAACCAGAGGCAAGCGAGCCCATTGACACGCAGAGATTAACGTCGTCATCTGCATCTTTTATTAACCAGAGGCAAGAGAGACCGTTGACCCGCAGAGACTAACGTCATCTGCTACATCTTTGATATCTAAAGACGGCGAGTCAGATGACGTGCGGAGATACCTTATGGTTATCCGCACCAATTGTCAACCAGAGGCAAGCGAGCCCATTGACACGCAGAGACTAACATCGTCATCTGCACCTTTTGTCAGCAAGAGGCAAGCAAGCCCGATGACATGCAGAGACTAACGTCGTCTTCTGCACCTTTGTCATCCAGAGACGGCGAGTAAGATAACATGTAGAGGTACCTTATGGTTACTCGCAGCTTTTGTCAACCAGAGGCAAGCAAGCCCGTTGACATGCAGTGACTAACATCGTGATCTGCACCTTTTGTCAACCAGAGGTAAGTGAGCCCGTTGACACGCAGAGACTAACGTTGTCTTCTGCACCTTTGTCATCAAGAGACGGAAAGTACGATGACATGCGGGGGTACCTTATGGTTATCAGCACCTTGTGTCAATAAAAGGCAAGCGAGCCAGTTGACACGCAGAGACTAACGTCGTCATCTGCAGCTTTTGTCAACAAGAGGCAAGCGAGCCCGTTGACACGCAGAGACTAATGTTGTCTTTTGCATCTTTGTCATCAAGAGACGACAAGCCCGATGACATGCGGGGGTACCTTATGATTATCCGCACCTGTTGTCAACCAGAGGCTAGAGAGCCCATTGACACGCAGAGACTAACGTCGTCATCTGCACCATTTGTCAACCAGATGCAAGCAAGCTCGTTGACACGCTGAGAATTACATCGTTTTCTGCACCTTTTTCATCCAGAGACAGCAAGTTCGATCACATACAGAGATACCTTATGGATATCCGCACCTATTGTCAACCAGAGGCTAGAGAGCCCATTGACACACAGAGACTAACGTTGTCATCTGCATCTTTTTTCAACCAGAGGCAAGCAAACCCGTTGACACACATAGACTAACGTCATCTTCTGCATCTTTGACATCCAAAGACGGCGAGTCCGATGACGTGCATAGATAGCTTATGGTTATCCGCACCAATTATTAACCAGAGGCAAGCGAGCCCATTGACACGCAGAGATTAACGTCGTCATCTGCATCTTTTATCAACCAGAGGCAAGAGAGACCGTTGACACGCAGAGACTAACGTCATCTGCTACATCTTTGATATCCAAAGACGGCAAGTCCGATGACGTGCGGAGATACCTTATGGTTATCCGCACCAATTGTCAACCAGAGGCAAGCGAGCCCGTTGACACGCAGAGACTAACATCGTCATCTGCACCTTTTGTCAGCAAGAGGCAAGCAAGCCCGATGACATGCAGAGACTAACGTCGTCTTCTGCACCTTTGTCATCCAGAGACGGCGAGTAAGATAACATGCAGAGGTACCTTATGGTTACTCGCACCTTTTGTCAACCAGAGGCAAGCAAGCCCGTTGACACGCAGTGACTAACATCGTGATCTGCACCTTTTGTCAACTAGAGGTAAGCGAGCCCGTTGACACGCAGAGACTAACATTGTCTTCTGCACCTTTGTCATCAAGAGACGGCAAGTACGATGACATGCGGGGTTACCTTATGGTTATCAGCACCTTGTGTCAACATGAGTCAAGCGAGCCAGTTGACACACAGAGACTAATGTCGTCAACTGCACCTTTTGTCAACAAGAGGCAAGCGAGCCCATTGACACGCAGATACTAACGTTATCTTCTGCACCTTTGTCATCAAGAGACCGCAAGCCCGATGAAATGCGGGGGTACCTTATGGTTATCAGCACCTTGTGTCAACCAGAGGCAAGCGAGCCCGTTAACACGCAGAGACCTACATCGTCATCTGCACCTTTTGTCAACAAGAGGCAAGCGAGCTCGTTGACACGCAGAAACTAATGTCGTCTTCTGCACCTTTGTCATCCAGAGACGGCGAGTCCGATGACATGCAGAGGTACCTTATGGTTATCCGTACCTTTTGTCAAGTAGAGGCAACCGAGCCCGTTGACACGCAGAGAGTAACGTCGTCATTTGCACCTTTTATCAACCAAAGCAAGCGAGCCCGTTGACACGCAGAGACTAATGTCGTCTTCTGCACCTTTGTCATCCAGAGACGGTGAGTCCGATGACATGCAGAGGTACCTTATGCTTATCTGCACCTTTTGTCAAGTAGAGGCAACTGAGCCGGTTGACACGCGGAGAGTAACATCGTCATTTGCACCTTTTATCAACCAAAGCAAGCGAGCCCGTTGACACACAAAGACTAACGTCATCTTCTGCACCTTTGTCATCCAGAGACGACGAGTCCGATGACATGTGGAGGTACCTTACAGTTATCCGCACCTCCTGTCAACGAGAGGCAACCGAGCCCATTGACACGCACAGATTAACGTCGTCATCTGCATCTTTTATCAACCAGAGGCAAGCGATACCGTTGACACGCAGAGACTAACGTCATCTGCTACATCTTTGACATCCAAAGACGGTGAGTCCGATGACATGCGGAGATACCTTATGGTTATCCGCACCAATTGTCAACCAGAGGCAAGCGAGCCCGTTGACACGCAGAGACTAACATCGTCATTTGCACCTTTTGTCAGCCAGAGGCAAGCAAGCCCGATGACATGCAGAGACTAACGACGTCTTCTGCACCTTTGTCATCTAGAGTCGGCGAGTAAGATGACCTGCAGTGGTACCTAATGGTTACTCGCACCTTTTGTCAACCAGAGGCAAGCGAGCCCATTGACACGCAGAGACTAACATTGTCTTTTGCACCTTTGTCATCAAGAGACGGCAAGCCCGGTGACATGCGGTGGTACCTTATGGTTATCAGCACCTTGTGTCAACAAGAGGCAAGCGGGCCAGTTGACACGCAGAGACTAACATCGTCATCTGCACCTTTTATCAACAAGAGGCAAGCGAGCCCGTTGACACGCAGAGACTAACGTTGTCTTCTGCACCTTTGTCATCCACTGACGGCGAGTCCGATGACATGTGGAGGTACCTTATTGTTATCCACACCTTTTGTCAACCAGAGGCAAGCGAGCCCATTGACACGCAGACATTAACGTTGTCATCTGCATCTCTTGTCAGCCAGAGGAAAGCGAGCCCGTTGACACACAGTGGCTAACATCATCTTCTGCACCTTTTTGATCCAGAGACAGCGAGTCCGATGACATGTGGAGGTACCTTATGGTTATCCGCACCTTTTGTCAACCAGAGGCATGCGAGCCCATTGACATGCAGAGACTAACATCATCATCTACACCTTTTGTCAACCAAAGGCAAGCGAGCCCATTTACACGCAGAGACTAACATCCTCTTTTGCACCTTTGTCATCCAGAGACGATGAGTCCGATGACATGCGGAGATACCTGATGGTTATCCGCAACTGTTGTCAACCAGAGGCTAGAGAGCCCATTGACACGCCGAAACTAACGTCGTCATCTACACCTTTTGTCAACCAGATGCAAGCGAGCTCGTTGACACGTAGAGACTAACATCATCTTCTGCACCTTTGTCATCCAGAGACGGCGAGTGCGATGACATGCAGAGGTACCTTATGGTTATCCGCACCTTTTGTCAACTAGAGGCAAGCGAGCCCGTTGACACGCAGAGAGTAACGTCGTCATTTGCACCTTTTATCAACCAGAGGCAAGCGAGCTCCTTGACACGCAGAGACTAACGTCATCTTCTGCACCTTTTTCTTCCATAGACGACGAGTCTGATGACATACGGAGATACCTTGTGGTTATTCGCACCTTTTGTCAACCAGAGGCAAGCGAGCTCATTGACATGCAGAGAGTAACGAGTCTGATGATATCAGGATGATGTTGGTCGTCCGATTCTGATTATTTTGAAAATATTTGTAGGTTTTACTTTCGTCATCTAGAGACATTCAAGTCCGATGACGCGCAAGATTGCTCTCTTCTAGGAAGGGATGATCGAGTTCGATAGCATGTGGAAACGTCATGGTTATCCCGTTTTATCACTTTTAAGGCATTGAAGTTTTGCTGACGCTCCTGATTCCTTTTCTATTCTTTCTGAATGACAGGTTCTGCTGGTTTGGATATTGATCAGCCGAATGATGTTCCACTTGAACGAAATTAGTGTCTTATCTTTACTTCCCTTTTATCACCAATAAAAGATTAGTAAAGAGGGGTAACTGCCATACCCTAATTTTGTCCGGGAGTACTTGCGGTCGGTCCTTGAACCTTGTTTGCTCCCTTCGGAACCCTCGAAACAAGCATCATTGCATAATCCGTAAAGTTTTGCAACATTCCGGAAGGAAAACGAGCATTGTTGCGTAATCCATAAAATTTCGCAACATTCCAGAAGGAAAACAGGTGTCGTTGCATAATCCGTAAAGTTCCACAACATTTTGGAAAGAAATCAATAAAAAAACACACAAGAGGGGTGTATTTAGTGAAAAGGGGGTTGCAAATAGCAACCAGGCCCACTTGGGCTTTCCTGCAGGTTCCAAAAGAAGGTGGTGCCTTCAGGTGGAAGCAACCCAGCTCGCCAAGGCGAGCTGGGAGGCAACCACCTCCCTCTTTTCTCCTATAAATAGGGGAAGGACGGCAGAGCAAATGGGTTCAACCCTTGTGGTATTGAGAAATCTCTCAAAATTAGTGAGAAAAATTGTTTCCTTGAAAAAAATCCAAGACGAGGTGCTTCCATAATGCTTTCAAGACGTTTCTGTAGGCGATCTCGTGGAGATTCTTCACCATTCTTAATCGTTCATCACCATTCTTCGTTCATTCTTCATCGTTCTTCGGTCTTTAACCGGTAAGTTCCCGAAATCGAATCTCTCAATTCATTCTATGCACCCTTAGTGGTTCCTACTTGTTTTGTTTACTTTTACTTTCTTTATGTTTATTTTCCGTACCCTTTTTAACGAGCTTTTAACCGTTTATTTGAGTCGTTTCTCATCTAATAAATGATAAAATGAATTTCAACCGATCATTTGTGTTGTAATCTCGTTTAATCACCGTTAAAATAAAATCTAACCGATCGTTCACACTGTAACCACGGTTAAACCAAAAAAAGGCAAAATAATAATTAAATAATCAAAATATCTTTGAATAAAATTATAAAAAAAATCAATCGGACGTTTTTCGTTGGAAGTTTCCATGAATGAATTGACTAATAAGCAAAGTGAAACTAAGGCTAAAATCAACTCGCAAATCAAGCTTTGTCCGCAAAAATCACTAAAAACCGTTTTAAAGGTCCAACACCCTAAATGGCCCTCTTCGCTTTTATCGGTTAACATGGACCGTTCAAAAGCATAAAATCAACATGTAACTTTACCGCTTTTGCACGAACTACGTAGGTCTGATTTCCTCATCACAATTGAGGATACGTGGAAGCAAAAGCCCCGCTTTTGTCGACCACCCCAAGAGATCGTTAATGGTCCAACGCCTTAATGTTTCTCTCCTTTCAAAAACAAGAGATCGTTAATGGTTCAACGCCTTAACGTTTCTCTCCTTTCAAGATCAAAAGATCGTTTAATGGTCCAACACCTTAAATGACCTTTGTTCAATTAAAATCTATCTTGCAAAAAAAGATAAAAGCAACTTAACCAACGTTTAGTTCTAAAAGAACTACGTAGGTCTGATTTCCTCATCGCAATTGAGGATACGTAGGAGCGAGGGAAACACCCTTGTCGACCACAAAAAGATAAAAAATACAAAAAGACCATAAAAACATAAAAACATAAAAAGGGAAAATAAAACAAATTGAAGACATGATATTGCACATTTGATTAAAGGTTGTCGTCCCGTGTGACGGACGCGTGGGGTGCTAATACCTTCCCCGTGCGTAAAAACAATTCCTGAACCTTTCACACTTAATGTTTGTAGACCATACCTTTCTGGTTTTTCCGATGTTTTCCTCAAATAAACGTTGGTGGTGACTCCACGTGCCTTCCTCCATTGGAAGACGCACCCATGAGCTCCACGTCGCCCTTCCACTGAAGGGTAGGTTGCGACAAGCGTTCGGCCTCTGAAGTCCGTATTCCT
Organism: Glycine soja; assembly: GCF_004193775.1. Classification (NCBI taxonomy): domain Eukaryota; kingdom Viridiplantae; phylum Streptophyta; class Magnoliopsida; order Fabales; family Fabaceae; genus Glycine; species Glycine soja. Next base: position 28,484,241 of record NC_041019.1, read on the forward strand.
CCACCGTGTTAACCGCCTGTCCCCCATGACTAGCAAAAGGGTTTGTTATCACGTTTGGACCATCCTCTTGGAACGTCAACCAACCTGCATCGATCAAACTTTGGACCTCATGTTTAAAGGCCACACACTGTTCTATCGAGTGTCCCGGGACACCCCCATGGTAAGCATAGATCGCGTTAGGATTGTACCATCAAGGGAACGGGGACTGGAAAATCCTTCCAGAGGTTACTACCGCCATTTGGTTGGCGATCAAAGAGGGCAGCAAGTCTGCGTACAACATTGGGATAGGTGCGAATTCCAAGACCTTCTTTACCAGAAAATTCCTTCCCGAATTGGTGCTTGTGCTAGGATTGGTGCTGCCGGTGGGGCGAGGTTGTGTAGGAACCGCGTTCTGAGTGGGTGCCCCTTGTGATTAAGCAGGTGCCTTTTGCTGGGCAGGCGCTGAACCAGAGGGGTTTCAGAGGCAGGCCGAAAAGCTGGGTTGATGTTTCGCATATTGGTATGTGTGGTGAGGGTTTGCAGGGGTTTTGGCCAAGTCGGAGCTGAAGTCACGGCATGGGCATCCTCTTCCTTCTTCCTTGCCCCAGTTGCTCCAAATCTTCTATTACTGGTGCCGGCCGAAGCGACATAATCAAACTTCCCTCTATTCAGGCCTACTTCGATCCTCTCGTCCACAAATACTAAATCTGCGAAGCTAGAGGGCATGTAGCCCACCAACTTTTCATAGTAGAACACTGACAGCGTGTCTACTATCATTGTGATCATCTCTCTTTCTACCATGGGGGGTGCCACTTGCACCACCAAGTCCCTCCACCGTTGGTTGTATTCTTTAAATGACTCATGCTCACGCTTGCTCATGTTCTGCAGCTGAGTTCTATCTGGAGCCATGTCAGTATTGTATTGGTACTGCCTAATGAAGGCAGTAATCAAATCCTTCCACGAGTGGATACGAGAAGCCGCCAAATTGGTGTACCAGATGACCGCCTCTTCGGCCAAGCTTTCTTGGAAGAAATGCATCAGTAGCTTCTCGTCCCTAGAGTACACCCCCATTTTTTGGCAATACATCTTCAAGTGATTTTTGGGGCAAGTGGTCCCCTTGTATTTATCAAAATCTGGTACCTTGAACTTTGGCGGGATAACAACATCAGGTACCGAACATAATTCGGTCATGTCGGTGAAAGGGTAATCCCCAAACCCTTCGACAGCTCTTAATCTCTCTTTGATGAGATCGAGTTTCTCCCTCCCTTCCACTACCGAAGGTGACCCCCCTACTGAGAAATGCAGCGGTTGCAGAGGGTGGAGTTGAGGAGCTCCCGTGGTATTGGGTTGAGGCATAGCATTAAACGCCGGTCCCTTAGCGGTGAATGTGGGATATGGGTTGAAGTCACCTTGAGCCTGCTCCCGTGGTTCTCCACGGGCGCCTCCCATAGGCTAGGGTTGCTGACCCTCAACGGGAACGACATGATTAGCGTTCTCATTGGGCATGTGCATGGTAGGCGGCATATAATTGCAGGGTAAGCCGTAAGGGCAAGCATTCCTATTATACCCCAAGTGTGGACTGCCGGTGCTGCCCAACACCCACTGTAATAGATGTAAGCACAAGCACTACAACACAAAAACCTAGAGATAAGTGGACAGAAGAAGATAGAAGAAGAATCCAGTATGATCTCAAAGCCAAAAACATTATTACTTCAGCCCTAGGAATAGATGAGTATTTTAGAGTGTCAAATTGTACTAATGCCAAGGAGATGTGGGATACTCTCCAATTAACGCATGAAGGAACCACTGATGTAAAAAGGTCTAGAGTCAATACCCTTACCCATGAATATGAATTATTTAGGATGAACCCTAATGAAAATATCCATAGCATGCATAAAAGATTTACACATATAGTAAACCACCTTGCCTCTTTAGGAAAAATCTTTCCTAATGAAGATTTGATTAATAAAGTTTTAAGATGCTTAAGTAGGGAATGGCAGCCCAAGGTAACTGCTATTTCTAAAAGTAAAGATCTCTCTTCCATGTCTCTTGCTACTTTATTTGGAAAATTGCAGGAACATGAGATGGAACTCCAACATCTTAATCAAAATGAAGAAAATGACAAAAGGAATAGAAGTATAGCCCTTAAAGCCTCATCATCAATGCAAGAAGAAAACGAAGAAGAAGATTCAGATGATGAAGAAGATTTTTCTTTCTTTGTAAAGAAATTTCAGAAATTTATCAAGAAAAGAAGAATTGACAGGCGTCAGAACTTCAACAATGGAAGAAAATCACAAGAAGATTCTCAAGTCCTTAGGTGTTACAAATGCAACCAAATTGGTCACATCAAGGCCAATTGTCCTTCAAATGAAGAATGGCCCGAGAAAAGTGAAAAGAAAAGGTATGATGAAAGAAGGACCAAGAAAGCCTACATTGCATGGGATGACAATGATTCATCAGATGGTTCAGAAAAGGAGATTAATCTTCTAACCAAGGATTATGAAAGTGATGAGAACATTTCTCAAGAATGATAAACAAAGAGAAAAAGTAAGATCCTCAACTTTGAAGATTTAGACATCTTGATCATGAAAAAGGTAATATCAAAACCATTCTCTTATTAAAATTTCTCTTAAGTTGAAATTTTTCTTCAATTAATTTGATTATGATGACTAACAAATTTTTTTTCTTTGTCTTGATTGATTGAAATTGTGAGAATGTGTTTATATGTTTTGATTGAGTTAATTTTCTTTCTCAAAACATGAAATTTTTTTATTTGATAATGTCTATGATTTTTATTCTTCAATACTTGTGTTGATTATTTTGATATAATTGAATATATACATGACTATTTTTTAAAAGATGATTGTGCATGATTTTGAATGTGATATGTGAATTACTTGCTTAAGGTTCATTCATAAAGTTTGTCAAAATCCATTATGTTATATTTATTTTTATATTTTTAGATATAAAGTACTTTTTGATTCTGAAAAATGTATTATCAAGCATGAGTATGATAAAGACATTAAGCATATAGGTTTCAGAAAAAATAATGTGTACATGATTGATTGAGTTTTTTTACTTTCTAAGATTTTAAATTACCCTTAACAAATATGAATGTTTGATGATGCCTATGATTTATATCCTTCAATCCTTGTATAATTCTTGTTTGATATGTTTGAATTACTTGATTAATTGTTCAATTTTTTTTATGCTTTTCAAAATTATTATATTTCAAATAAAATTATTTTGATATGATAAAACCTTCTATTTTAATAAAAACTCATCTTGGTAAATGTTGATAGTCAATTAGCACTTAGTCTTAGGAAAAAGGTGACTGTGTTTTAAAATTTGTAGATACTAAAAACCGACCTGTAGACATCTTCACAAAACCACATAGTCTTAGACAAATGATTTATGTTTTGATGACTTATGACTTATTTGTTGTTTATGCACATATGCTTCTATTATAATGTGAGGATAATTTATTATCTCGTTTGATTTCTATAAGTTTCTCTTTTCTTGTTTAATTATTATATTTTGATTTTCATCCTTGTATTTGGCTATGTTTTTATGACATTTGAGCACTTATTATTTCTTTTTAATATTTGCTTAGTATGACTGAACAATTATGAATTATGCTATATGACTGTGGTTTTTATATATTTGATCTATTCGTGGTTTTTGCTTCATGATTTGGTTTATATTTTTCCATGAATGATGTATGGATGCTTAGTTGTATTTATATGCTTCAAACTTGTTACGCACTTTGGCTTTTTGTTGATGCCAAAGAGGGAGAGAAATAGGGATTAAATCAAGAATTCACATGAGTAATCAACTTAATTTTAAGAGAAGCATAAATTCAAAAACAAAGGGGGAGAATGAAAATTTATGTGAGTGATCGACTAGGAAAAAGTGTGTGTGTGTGTGTGTGTTTCTTGATTTCAGAAGTTGTCATCATCAAAAAGGGGGAGATTCTAGAAGCAAGCTTCATGATGAATCAAGATTGATAACAAAGGTGATGACAAAATGCTCAAAGGTCAAGAACACTTCATGATAACAAAGATGATGATCTCAAGAATCAAAGAATGAGTTCAAGATTGAATCAAGAACACTTCAAGGTTAAAGAGGAAATTTGATTTCAAGAATCAAAGAATCAAGTTTCAAGATTCAAGTTCCAAGAATCAAGATCAATATTCAAGAATCAAGAGAATACTTAATTAAGATAAGTATTAAAAAGTTTTCAAAAACTGAGTATCACATGAATTTTTTTCAAAACCTTTTACCAAAGAGTTTTTACTTTCTGGTAATCGATTACCAGATTATTGTAATCGATTACCAGTAGCAAAATGGTTTTCAAAAAGCTTTCAATTGAATTTACAACGTTCCAATTGATTTCAAAATGTTGTAATCGATTACAATGTTTTAGTAATCGATTACCAGCGTGTTTGAACATTGAAATTCAAATTCAAATGTGAAGAGTCACATCCTTTCACAAAAAAGCTTTGTGTAATCGATTACACTGATTTGGTAATCGATTACCAGTGATAGTTTCTGAACAAATCAAAAGATGTAACTCTTCAAATAGTTTTTGACTTTTTCAAATTGGTTTTAAGTTTTTCTAAAGGTCATAACTCTTCTAATGGTTCTCTTGACCAGACATGAAGAGTCTATAAAAGCAAGGCTTGGTTTTGCATTTGAAAATCTATCTTTTTCCAATTCATTCTTTACACAAGCAATTTTTCCACATTGATTTCTGAGTCTCTTTGAACTTCTTCTTCTTCCTTTTGCCAAAAGCTTTCCAAAGTTTTCTGGTTTTCTAAACCTTGAAAACTTGTGCTATTCATCCTTTTCATTCCCTTCTCCCTTTGCCGAAATGAATTCACCAAGGACTAACCACCTGAATTCTTTTTGTGTCTCTCTTCTCCCTTTTCCAAAAGAACAAAGGACTAACCGCCTAAATTCTTTTGCGTCTCCCTTCTCCCTTGTCAAAGAATTCAAAACGACACAGTCTGAGAATTCTTTTGATTCTTTCCTTTCCCATATACAAAAGATTTCAAAGGACTAACCGCCTGAGAATTCTTTTGTATCCCAATTCACAAAGTTTCAAAGGTTTAACCGCCTGAGAACTTTGTCTTAACACATTGGAGGGTACATCCTTTGTGGTAAAAGTAGAGGGTACATCTACTTGGGTTTCACTGAGAACAAGAGAGGGTACATCTCTTGTGGATCAGTTCTAGTGGAGGGTACATCCACTAGGTTGTTCAAAGAGAACAAGGAAGGGTACATCCCTTGCGGATCTTTGCTTGTAAAAGTATTTTTACAAGGTTGAAAAGAAATCTCAAAGACCGTAGGTCGCTTAGGGACTGGACATAGGCACGGATTGTGGTCGAACCAGTATAAAAACTCTTGTGTGTTTGCCTCCTTCTTCCCCACTCTTTTAATTTCCACTGTGCATTTTAATTCCCACTTTTACTTTTGGTTAAGTTTATTTTCTACTCTTTATTTACTTAACAACATAGTAAGAGCCTTAGAAGAGTAAATTTTTAATTAGTAAAGGTTTAGGAATAATTAATTCAACTCCCTCTTCTTAAATATTCTGAGGCCACTTGATCCAACATTTAGTAGTGGTGTTTACTGCCTAAAGAACAAAAATGTAGTGAGTAATGCGACAAAGAACTAAACATGAATGCATGCTAAAGATAAGTTGTCGAAGCATTGGTCTCACGTAGAATTTTAAGCAAAGACATAGTATTAAACCAAACTTATTTTTTATTAAGGAACAAAAATGTTCATCTTGTCAAAATTAAAGCGAAAATACAACCGCCTTAGCGGCTCCTAATTATGTAGGCCATCAAATCGATCATTTGCTGACAATAATCGAGGAGCCCATGAACTTCCTCGGGGGTCGAGTACACGTCCGCCATCGCCTTAGCTTTGGCTAGTAGTCTTGGAAGCTCTTGAATCCCATTCAAAGTGAAGGAGAACCTATCCATCCACATCAATGTATTGGTCAATGATGGCCCACATGTTTTCTTCCGTCTTGCTGAATTCCTCAAACAAACTCTTTTTTTACCTTTAGCAAGCCTTCAACCTGTCTTCCAATATCATGCCTTCGACTCTCGACTGGTCTCTCTCAGCCCTTCGAAGCTTAAGCTCACTGTTGCTTCCCCATAATGCCCCTAGGAACTTGTTTCGGCCTTATTCTTCCTTCCGGGCCCTCTTGGTTTCCCGTTCCAATGCTTCGGTGTTGGCCACATTGATGTCTTTCAGTTCGTCGCACTCTTTCCGGACCTTGATGGCTGTCATTTTGAACTTTTCCTTGACTGCTTGTGCCCTTTCAAGTTCCACTTTTAGGGCTTCCACCTCCTCGCTCTCCTCAGGGGTTTCAGCCTCTTCCTCACTTGAGGTCTTTAGCTTCGGGAGCCAATCTAACTCTTGCATCTGAGCCCTCAACCACTTATGATAGCCACCGATGATACCATTGCTGCTTCCCCTAAGCTCCTTATCTTTCATTTGCACTGCACTCCATGCCTTTTGGACCCTTTGAAATATCCTTCCATTGGGGTCACCGAAACCCCGTGCGATGAAGGGCGTGGTACTTTCTTCCGACAACGCTCCTCTCATAGGGTAGCCAACTTGTCTTATGGCAAGGACGGGATTATAATTGATACAACCCCTCGCTCCCATCAAGGGGATGTTTGAGAACCTCTCATATAAGGACAAAACCTCAACTCTTCCTTCCTTCCATCGGGGGAACCAATTAATGGATGCCCCTACCATACTAGCCAAGAGCTGCTCCCAAATTGCCTTCCATTTCTCGACGCACATGCGGTGACCTTGCAGGGGACAGACGAGTCTACTTTCATGATGAAAGAGGTGTGAGGCCAGCCATACATAAAGAGCGGGCGTGCAACATACAATCCTTGCACCGCTCTTCTCGCATCTTCGGTCAAATGTGTCGTAGGCGTTGGCTAACACAGCAACAACCGGGCTTTCTTTGCTATGGTGGTAAGCAAGGAAGGCATCGATCGCCGCTAGATCTACAAATCCCTCCACATATGGAAAAAGGATGACTCCAAATACCAATAACGCCAAGATATCAATGAACGAAACCCATTCACCTTGATCTGCCAAAGCTTTCGCTTTCTCCTCCAAGTGCTTCCTCGGTATTCTGACCACCCCATCTCTGTTTTGTTTTACTCAGTCCAATTCTTGTGCCGAAATTTTGACCACCTTGGCTATCCTCGCCATGGGGGGATAGAACCCAGAAAAAAAGATATGGTTTTCTACCTCCTAGTGGACATCCCAAGATCTGTTCAAACTCTTCTACAGTCGGTACTAACTGAAAGTCCCCAAACATGAAGCATCTTAGTGGCTGATCGTAATACTGAGTGAGGGACGCAATGGTTTCAATAGAGACTTCTATCATAGCTAGATCTCAAATCTTCCCATAGGTCTTGCAGAAAGCTTGACATTGGAGTTGATCCATCAATTGCCCCAATTCGTGCAAAATGGCAACCTCTAGGCTTTTAATTTTGACTTGATAGAACCTTTTATTAAAAAATGGTGCTTGATTAGATCCCAAGTTTTGCTAGAATGAAAAGTTCTGTTTGATTCAATACTTCGACACCCTATCATGGAGGAAATATGATGAATACATGAAGGAATGCTTATGCTATTGATGTGCCATTATTTTCTCCTATTTCTTAACCCTTTTTGCACCATTTTAAGTACTGATTAGTCTTAAATGTCAAATTAATTAGGCAGTTTTATTATTTGGGCCCATTCAGCTAATTTGATGTTTTTAATCTAATTTCAGGAATTAATGAAGCATTGGGCTTGAATCCAGAATTGGGCTTGGACTTGAAGAGGGCAGACTATTTTATTCTACAAAATTAGATCTTATCTTATCTTATGTTATCTAGATATTATTTAGATTTGATCTCATCTAGATAGTATTTCATCTAGATCTTATCTTATCTTATCTATATTTGATTTTATTTTATTTATGGGCTTGGATTCAAAACAGATTCGTAAGCTTTGGGGTTGGAAAACTATATAACAGCACCAAGGCTCTCTCTTCTATTTCTCCTTTTTTTGTTTTTGGCAATTCCAGTTCTGACTTTTAGTTTCATCAATAAAATTTCATTCTTCAATCTATAATTTCGTTCTCTACTGATTAATGGAAGGCTAAGTCCCCAACGTTGTTTTCTCTTGAGGATCAAGCACAATTCTCTTTGAGGTTATATTATTACTGTTAAATTATGTTCAGTTTTTCCTCTTCACTAATTACTCTGAATTTGTTGCTATTAATTCATGCATGCTTAGTGCTTGATTAATTGTCTCTGTGCTTAATTTACGTTCATGCTTAATGATCGTTTATGAGTAATTGGTGTATGTGTTGCTTAATCACATAATGAATGCCTTATGTTAAATTTCGCTTAGTAATTTAATTTAGGGTTGGATTAAGTGGTTAAACTGATAAAGGATAAATACTCGCAACCTAGGATAAGAGACTTGCTTGTGAATCAAGGGGAAGCAACGTATTTTAATTTTGATATTTTCTAATTCAATTTTACTCACTATTTAATTTACAAAAGCAAATAACCCCCCGCCCCCCAATTTGTTACTATTTCCTACTATTTGTTATGAACATTTGGTTTATCATTGCTCATTGGGAAACGACCTAGGATCACTTCCTAGTTACTACATTTTAATGTTTATTTGATTCGGGTATGACCTCGATCAAATTTGGTGCCTTTTCCGGGGAGTAGTGTCCAAAGGTTCATAATAGCTAGTGTCATGTTAGTGTTTAATTCTTTTGTGTTTTATGTTTAATTGTTAGTGTTGTGTTAGTGTGTGTGTTAGTGTTGTTTAGTGTCTTGGTATTTTGTTTAGTGTGTGTTCTGTTTTAGTTTTTCTGTTAAGCGCTTCCCCTGTTTCAGTTTTGGGTGTTTTGCTATGAATAGTGTTTTGCGACGGATTTAGCGACCACTTTTGCTTGCGACAAAACAAAGTAGTAGTGGAAATCATGTAGCGACGAATTTTAGCGACAAAACAAAGTATTTGGGATTTTTTGTTTTAGTAGCTAGAGTTGTTATTTTTGGCTGATTTTTTTTGTGGTAACTTCTTTTAATCCATATTTTGTGGGAAAAATAGCTAGAGCCTCTAGTTTGGTCAGATTTGAAAGTTCCAAAAAAGTAGCAAATTTTATTTTTGTCAAAACTTCAAACGGCCATAACTTTTGCAACGATTATCAGAATCACTATAATTATATATGTATTTGGGGTAGAAAAAAATTTCCTATGTGGTGACGGCCTACCGTAGGCTGGCTGAGGTCTCCATCGTCCAAAAAAAGTGATTCTGTCAAAAGTTTTTTATTTTCCAAGTTTTATTCTCTTATTTTTCTTAACTTACCAATTTTAGTTTCTATAGTTAGGCTTTGAATTTTTGTTTGAAATTTTATTTTCTATCTTCTCATCATTTTATAAGGTTGCTCACAAAATTTCAAGTCATTTGGACATCATTTGATGGTAGCTGTAGTTCAAACCTACACTGTTACTTGCATAAGAAGGCAACTAATTGTGCATGCTAAATTTAGTGTATGACTAGAGGAAATCCATCTGACTTACAACCCTTTGATCCTGAGATAGATAGGACATTTCATAGATTAGTTAGACATCATTTAGTACCTTTTGAGCATCCTGAGCATTATGTTATTGGTGATTTTGAGCATTATAATTTTGAACATTCTGATTTTGAACATTCTGAGAACATGACACAACCACCACCTCGTGAGAGGACTCTAAGGGAAATGGCTGCACCTGATTTCACCTATGAAAGCTTGTGCATCGAATACCCTGATGAGGATGTCCCATATGTTCTTAAAACTGGACTAATCCATTTGCTTCCAAAGTTTCATGGCCTTGCAGGTGAAGACCCACACAAGCATCTGAAAGAATTCCATATTGTTTGCTCCACCATGAAACCACCAGATGTCCAAGAGGATCACATATTTCAGAAGGCCTTTCCTCATTCTTTAGAGGGAGTGGCAAAGGATTGGCTATATTACCTTGCTCCAAGGTCCATCACGAGTTGGGATGACCTCAAGAGAGTATTCTTAGAAAAACATTTCCCTGCTTCCAGGACCACGGCTATCAGAAAGGATATTTCAGGCATTAGGCAGCTCAGTGGAGAGATCCTATATGAATACTGGGAGAGATTTAAAAAATTATGTGCTAGTTGCCCTCACCACTAGATTTCTGAGCAGCTTCTCCTCCAATATTTTTATGAAGGACTCAGCAATATAGAGAGAAGTATGATAGATGCTACCAGTGGCGGAGCCCTTGGAGACATGACCCCTGCTAAAGCCAGAAATTTAATTGAGAAGATGGCTTCAAACACCCAGCAATTTAGTGCCAGAAGTGATGCTATTGTCATTAGAGGAGTGCATGAAGCAGCCACGAATTCATCTTCATCAGTCGAGACTAAGAAGCTTGAAGGTAAACTAGATGCCTTAGTTAACCTGGTAACCCAACTAGCCATGAATCAAAAATCTGCACCTGTTGCCAGACTCTGTGGTTTATGCTCCTCTGCCGAACACCACACAGACCTTTGCCCTTCTGTGCAACAATCTGAAGCAATTGAACAGCCTGAAGCTTATGCTGCAAACATCTACAATAGACCTCCTCAACCTCAGCAGCAAAATCAGCCACAACAGAATAATTATGACCTCTCCAGCAACAGGTACAATCCCGGGTAGAGGAATCATCCCAACCTTAGATGGTCGAATCCTTCACAACAGAAGCAACAACAACAACAACCTTATTTTCAAAATGTTGCTAGCCCAAGCAGACCATACGTTCCTCCACCAATCCAGTAGCAACAACAGCAACAGCCCCAGAAACAGCAAACAGTTGAGGCTCCTCCGCAACCTTCCCTTGAAGAACTTGTGAGGCAAATGACTATCCAAAACATGCAGTTTCAACAAGAGACCAGAGCTTCCATTCAGAGCTTAACTAATCAAATGGGACAATTGGCTACACAGTTAAATCAACAATAGTCCCAGAATTCTGACAGATTAACTTCTCAATCTGTCTAGAATCCCAAAAATGTGAGTGCCATTACATTGAGGTCAAGAAAGCAGTGTCAAGGACCTCAACCAGTAGCATCTTCCTCATCCGCAAATGAACCTGCCTAACTTCACTCGACTCCAGAAAAAGATGATGACAAAAATTTAAAGAGTAAGTTACCTAAAATTTCTATGCAGGTAAATCTAAAGAGAAGCAGCATATCCCTCTTCCATTCCCTCCAAGAGCAATTTTCAACAAAAAAATGGAAGAGGCAGAGAAGGAGATATTGGAAACATTTAGAAAAGTAGAGGTAAACATACCTCTGCTAGATGCAATAAAGCAAATTCCAAGATATGCTAAATTCTTGAAAGAGTTGTGCACTCATAAGCGGAAGCTTAAAGGAAGTGAAAGAATTAGTATGGGCAGAAATGTCTCCGCATTGATTGGTAAATCTGTTCCCCAAATCCCTGAAAAATGTAAAGATCCAGGTACATTCAGCATACCTTGTATTATAGGGAACAATAATTTTGACAATGCCATGCTAGATTTAGGAGCTTCTGTTAGTGTTATGCCTTTGTCTATTTT